>NW_009943083.1:0-60451 GCF_000696875.1 Nestor notabilis | reverse complement strand
AGTTGTGAATGCTCCAACCCTGGAGCTGGTTAAGGCCAGGTTGGACAGAGCTTTGGGCGACATAGTTTTTAGTGTGAGGTGTCCCTGCTCATGGCAGGGGGGGTGGAACTAGATGATCTTAAGGTCTTTTCCAACCCAAACCATTCTATGATTCTATCGATGAGCAAGGAGCTCCTGGCAAAAGTCAAACAAGAAAGCAGTTTACGGAATGTGGAAACAGGAACAGGCCACTTGGGAATAACACAGGAACACTGTCAAGAGTATTCAGGGATGTTATGAGGAAGGTTAAGGTCCACTTGGAATTAAGGACGAGTTTCATCAAGTACATCTGCACCAGTACAGGTGTCAAGAGGATGGGGCCAGACTCTTTTCAGTCATGCCCAGCAACAGGATGAGGGCAGTGGGCACAAATTGAAAAGCAGGAAGTTCTACCTGAGTATGAGGAAAAACTTACTTTGAGGTTGACAAAGCATTGGAACAGATGGGCTAGAGACATTGTGGAATCTTCTTCTCTGAACATACTCAAAACTTGCCTGTATATGGTCCTGTGCAACATGAACCTGCTTTAGCAACGGGGTTGCACTAGATGATCTCCAGAGGTCCCTTCCAACCCAAACCACTCAGTGATTCTCTGATTTGTAACAGGCTGAGAAATTTCAACAGCAGCTGAAATTGGCAGGAATCAAAAGACTAAAGTGCCTCTAAAGTTTCATTTTAATTTCCATGAAAAGATCAGAAAAACATGGCAATAATTTTAAAACACTGAATTTGAATGAAGCACACTTTTTCCTACTTTAATTTTGATTATCTAATCATGTTTAGCTATCAAAGTAATTCTGTACTTACAGTACGTTCCTGCATAGTATGTTTCCTCAGCTGATGGTAAAATATCTTCTATTCCTAATACTATTTTTTATTATATGTTAAAATCCCCATTCCTTTATATTCTTATATGGATGTATTCTATTTTTGTCATTTCCTCATGTCTTCTAATGAACTTTATGGGAAAAATTGTGCTACTCTCTTGCTTTTTTGACTTCATTTCATTTATTACAGAGGTGAACGTGCTAATGAAGTTTTGTAGGGTTGTTTTATTATTGTTGTTTATTTATGTTTAGGTTTTGTTGTTTGGTTTTGATGGGTTTTTTTTTCCCCAAAAATCGAACTTTTTCTAGACCCACAGTGTAGGATAAAGACCTAAGAGCACATGTACTCTTAAGCTCAGCTGTGACATGAACTCCTTTTGTGGTCCTGCACTAGTCATTTAGCAAGGGGTAATGGATTTAGTCAACCTGAACACAGCACACACCATAAGTTGCTTCAGTAATAGGAAGAGCCCCAAGAAATGCTCTGTCTTAGAGACTACCTGAGAGCCAATTTCCTCCCCTATTTTCCATCCCAGGAAGGAAATGCTTTGATGCTGCCCTCCAGCACAGCAAACCATGATACCTCCGGTTTCGATTCAGCTGAGCATCACTCCAGGGAACACTCCCTCCCAGCCAAGGGGACCCAGCTAAAGCTGCCTGCTCCAGGGCTTGGACAGCTCTCCGTCTCCTGACCAAGAATTTATGAGCTAATGTTGGTTTTCCTCACTGGTTGTCAGCAGCTTGCTAATCCCAAAGGGATAACACTAAATGGTGTGGAAGGAAAATGAGGAGTATGGAAGGTAATTTTGTATCCACGTATTTATAAAGAAAATTTTAAGTATTTCATTAATATCAAAGAAAAACATTTTCCTTGCACTTGACACTTTACGATTTTCTTCTTTTCTTTCTTCTTTCTTTCTCTGCTGTTCTCTCTAGATGTTTCTGTAACACTAGCAGGAACTGGTATAAAACCAGTACTCAATTGAAATAAATAATGTGATCCAAAATTTTCAAGTTTGCAGTAAAGCAAGGAGATGTAATTGGCAATTTATATTTCATTGTTTTTAACAAAGGGTTCTTTCAACTTGGAGCACAGAGGTAGTAATTCTGTAACTTGCTAGTAAACCAGTAAACTGCAAAATATCCAATAAAACACTGCATTTTTATAGACAATGACACTTAAGAAAAATCTGTGCACTTCCTTGGAACACAAGTATTGAGCTCAATTTCAGCAATGAAAAACAAGTCAGTTGGGTGCTATAACTGAAACCTCAGCAAAAATCATCCTAAGCAAACCTCGTTTCTGATAATGACAGACAGAAGACCAGGGGAAAAAACAAACAACCCAGCAGAATACTTTGAACTAGAATACTTAATGCAGCTATTAATTACATCTAATAGTAAACAACTTAGTGGGAAAAGAAGCATTAATACCGCCTCTTAATTTTGAAAATTAACACTGCTTTCAGTTAGAGGCAGTACTAATACAAATGCAAAGATAATTTACTTCATAACCCACAATTAACATTGCTTAAATGGCATTAAGTCACCATCTCACAAAATGTCTTGAACAAATAGGATCTCAGCACTGTGGCACACACTGCTATAATGTACAATAAAGTACATTGTTATGCATCACTGCAAACCTCCAGCATACCCGACAGTATAACCTGAGCAACAAAAACAACCAAGAACTTTCTCTTCTGAAAGTAATAAAGAAAAATTAAAGTGAAAACGAAATAGCAACATGGATGGGAACACTCACTATTTATCTTTTCTATTCTGATGATGCTCAGAGCTCTCATTTGGATTAAATGCACTGGGCACTGCGGTATGAATGGCCTCATTAATGTGGACTCTAATGAATATGTACAACTTTAATCAGACAAGCATCCCTTTGAAGTGCATAGGATGACTTGCATTTTATAAAGTATACCAAATCATCTCCAACCAGAAGAAAAAAACAGGGGAAGGTTCCTAGCTCTTTTGTTACTGAGGTTCAGAAATCCCACAGTAACCAAAATAGAGAACAACAAAGCAGGCCACAGAACTCATCACTTAGCACAAATTTAACCCTGTCCACTTCCATCCTTCTGCCCACAGCCTCCTGTCAGGGGGATTACTTTCTTTCAAATATCACTAGTGTTTGAATTTGGTGTAAAAATTTATCACACTGGAACAAAGCATGCAGGTGATGATAATGTGTAGAAGATTAACAAAAATGACAGGCTACCATCCTTAGGGGAAAGAAAATTGCTCTTGCACAGTCTGTTTTCTGTTGAAAGGTAATGGGAAAATATTCTGCTTGTACATGGAGAAATAAAATACCAGTACTCCTTAAAAGCCCGCACATAATACTTACACATTTCATCTTTAAACAACGGAAAACTAATCAAAGCACTCTCTAGGTGAGACTACCTCCAGTAAGGACCGATCTCCATCTTCGGAGAGGTTTGGGTTTGGTTGGGGATGGTCTGAGAACTGTCTGTGGGGTGAAAACCAGCAGGAAGAGTAGCCACAGCAGACAGTGCCAGAAATACAAAGTAACACAGAATAACTAAGAGCATTATCTTGTAAAAAGTGTGTCCTACAAAATATTTTTGTAGCAAAAGTATATATAGTTCATTTAAGAAAATCTGCATTTGGCAATAAAACCATGCAGGTTTCCCTGTACCAGAACCTGGGCAGTACTGGGTATGGCCTGGCTAAGAGACCTTTTTGTTGCAGAGGTTATTATGAGAAAAGGTTATCACTGACGGCTTATCGTAAAGTAAACACAGTTTGCAGAACTGCTGAATGCAGTCAAACCTCTGCACTGAAATTTAATGAAAGAAAGTAATCCTAAATAGGCCAGTTATTGATCCTGTACCAATTAGTCATGCATTCAGTTCTAACGTCTTGGACTCTTACCTTCTGAACCCATAGGGAGTTGAATTTTGCTCAGGGCCAGGCACAGACACCAGCAAAGCCCACAGAGCCCGCCAGCTCCAGCTGGAGGTCTGGCAGCAAAGGCGCTGCCTGCTCTGAGGAGGCAGAAGCAGCAGCCTGCAGCTGCAGGGGATGGACAACTGCCCACTCAAACAACCCTGTGTGTTATCTTCACTCCTGCATTAAGCCACGGAGTCCTTTGGGGAAAAAAACCTGGAAGGGGCGGTTAGGAAAATTAGCATCAGTCTGACCACAGTATTATCCACCACAGAATCAATCACCCATAACTTTAAAAACACTCCATAGACCGTTTCTGCTCTTCATCCTCCATTACTCTCATCTGAATGCAACAGAATTGTGCCCTGGGGTCATGGAAGGGAAGTGCCACTGAGGGAGGTCCCATGGACTTTGCACAGCTGCTGTGCCCCACAGCACCACATACCTCAAAATCCTCTGTATGAAATGGACATGAAAGTTAGCAGCCCCAGTCCAACTACTCCCTTTTTTAATTCTTACCTCAGATTCCTGAGAATATGTGTACCATGGAAATAAGTTCCTTGGACCAAGGATCTCCAAGATGATGACAAGGTGAGTTGCTAACACTTCATGGGACAACCTGGTGAAGTGCAGATTTGGCTGGTGTAGGTCTGAATCTAGTCTAAGCTGGATACAATACTATACTGGCAAAACTGGACTGCATACAAACACAAACAGGGAAGTACGCATATCACAGTATGCTGGGTGGGCTTACGGACTCAGGGCTGTGCCACCTCAGGCCTCATTTCATGATGCTATTTTCCAGAGGATAAATGCCATTAATTTTTTGTTGAGAAGTTTTTCTTCCTTTTGGGAAATGAGAAGATCCATACTGAAAAGGTTTTGAAATTAATACTCCTCTTTTTCTTAAAGACAAACCCAGTTATCTTCTAAGCACTCAGGAAAGTCTGATATGCTAACTACCAAGAAGGTCATGGCAATTTAAACACTTAAAGGATAAAAAAACTCTGCTTAAATGGCTAACATTTCCTCAGTGATTTCCTAAATGGCCTGAAAGTTACTTGATCTATAGAAGTGCAAGGAAAGAGGGAACAACATACCAAGCTGCACAAGAAATAATTCATGAAATCCCACATGCAGCAATTTTCAACACAAACACTACGTTCCTGAGTTCACTGAGAGAAGGCTGGAAAAAGGAAAAGCCTCCCTTACACACCACGAGGGCTTACCAACTTTCAATTTTCTAGGAGCATTCTAAAGAAAGTATGAATAGTCTTTTCTGAAGTAACATAACGAAAAGAAAAGGACCTTATTTCTCATATTAAGTTGCATACACAAATTATGTTAGCACAGCAGCAATGGCACAGATTTTAGTTTGAAAGGTCTCTAATTTATGGGCATGAAGTGGAGCTGCATAAATAATCTGCAATGAGTATTTAATTTACTGAATTTTGACCTTTGCTTTTTCCTCCCAAAGTACCTAGCAGCAGACTTCTGATGTCAATGCCTTTTACATGAGATTAGCCAGTGAGCTGAATTTCCCTAGTACTGATTGACCACAATGTTATTTCTCTTCCCTGAGTGGGTGAGCATTTTAGGCACATGGAATTAGGAAAAGTAGACTACCAAGAGTATTTCTGGATGTGATTCTAAAATTTTCTAGGAAAACTTGACTGCTCAAATACTAAAGAAGCTACCAGAAAACGGATGAATAAAGAGGACTGATTAATCCATCCTATGCCTGCTCCCGTGGTTCACTGTTTGTACTGGTTTTGGCTGGGACAGAGTTAATTTTCTTCACAGTAGCTGGTATGGAGCTATGTTTTAGATTTGTGCTGGAAATAGTGTTGATAACACAGAGGTGTTTTAGCTATTGCTGAGCAGTGCTTACACAGAGTCAAACACTTTTCTGCTCCTCACTCCACCCCACCAGCGAGTAGGCTGGGGATGCACAAGAAGTGAGGGTACACAGCTGGGACAAATGGATACGCCATATAGCGTCATACGCTGAGCATATGACATCACGCTCATTGTATAAAGTTGGGGGAAGAAGAAGGAAGGAGGGGATGTTCAGAGTTAGGCATTTTGTCTTCCAAAGGAACAGTTACATGTGATAAAGCCCTGCTTTCCTGGAGATGGCTGAACACCTGCCCACATGGGAAGCAGTGAATGAATTCCTTGTTTTGCTTTGCTTCTGTGCATGGCTTTTGCTTTATGTATTAAACTGTCCTTATCTCAGCTTGGGAGTTTTCTCACTTTTACTCTTCTGATTCTTTCCCATTCCATCAGGGTGGGAGTAAAGTGAGCGGCTGTCTGGTGCTCAGTTGCCAGCTGGGGTTAAACCACAGCACTGTTTAAATAGATATCCAATCTACCCTTCCCCAGCATCCTGCCTTGTACCCTGCTGCTTCAAATACACATGCTGTCGGGAAGACAACAAAACTCTTGGGTTGCCCTTGACGCTGTGGGAGTGCCATCAACATTCTGGAAATTAAGTGAACAAGGCCCATGGTCATTGTCTTCTCACTTCAAGTTAACGTTCTAACCTGTTACTTTTAAAAGGTAAATCCCTCTATTTACACAAAGCAAGCACTGTTATCATATGCATTTCTAGGCTCATGAATCCTATTTTTCATTCCACACACTTTCATTTTCTTCTTAATGAATCCAATATTGACTTGAAGATCTACTGCAAAACATTACAGAAAATGCAAGAGAAATGAAACAGGTGCAGTGTTGCAATGGACAAGTCAATAAGCCTGTTGGGTATCTGTGGCTGGAAGGAGACGATGGAGATGAACTCCACCTGGCATATATGCATTGTAAGAAAATTGATGCCTAGAGGGAAAACAAGGAACAGGATCTTCTGGCATAAGCATGCCTGGGTTTGAAAGAAGCTTTCTCTGAAGTTATCCCTTTATTACAACATATTTCCAACTGCCAGAAAAGGAGGATCAGGAAACCACATCTGAATCTTTCCTACAGCCTTACACCATGGCTGCAAAGATGTGGCATGTCACACCGCTTCCAATACAAATACTGGATATCATGGCACAAAACTCAGTCAGAAATACACCTCAGTACATAACAACAGACTTCGAAAATCTCTTTCCCCACCTCCTGTTTAGAGGGAATGGTAAAAATCAGTAAGGATGATTACTCAGATGAATACTCTTACTGGAAAAATAGAATGATTTTATCCGTATCACCCAGGCTGGAAAGATCACAGAGTATCTGATGCACGCCTGAGGAGAAGAACTGTTCAAAACTAAAGCAAGCAGAAAAATGTTTAATTCACGAGAATGGTTTATCAGCTGCGCTCCCAAGCAAGCATCATGAAGATCTTCCTGACTACAGCACTGCTGGGTATTCCTTGACAGCTCTTTCCTGATACTCCAGTTAGGCAAAATAAATTAGTAAAGCATTTTATAACAGCTTAGAAGTTTCTAGAATGAGTGTATGGCCAGGAACCAGTGTGTGCTTTATGCCTATGTAGAAACTGAGACTCAAAATATGAAACAGTTCATCAGTGAACAGCCACTGTCAGAAGCCAGAATTTCTGACATGGCTTTGAAGTCTGTTTGACATTTCAGTTTTGTGAAATGCTGCCTCGTATCTACTAAATTATTTGACTTCAAGCCATCATCTGCCACTTCATCTTTCCAGGATTTCTGGAATTTCCCAGTGTGATTTTTATGGCACTGCAGACTGGTTGGGAGGCTGCAAGCAACTGTCAGACTGGCTACCCAGTCCTCACCAAGCTAGCTAGTGCCACTGTGTACCTCTTTTCTGCAGCTCCAAATTATTGGAGGAAAATCTGGACTCCCATGTAGAATATTATACTTTAAAAGGCAACTTTATATACATCTACATCCTCAGTGAAAGTACAAATTCTGTAAACTATGTGGAGCCATCTCTTCTCACACATGCTCTGGACGACAGCCCCCTCAGGCCAGGGAGAGGAGAGACAGCAGAAGAATGATGCAGCAGCTGCTGCCAATCTCCACTGACCACCGTGTCTGCTTTAATTGACATCACACTTACTGATGCCGGGTTTTGCTAATGTTAATGCTGTGCACATGTGAAAAAACACTGAGCTGTGCTTCCTAATGCTGGCGGTGTTATCCACAGCACCCTCTTTATGGAGCTTACCCTGGAAATCAAGACCAACAGCTTGTGAGAACTTGGCACCCTGTCTGCTTTTCAAAGCCCCCGGCTGCCAAAGACCAGTGATTACAGAAGAGAAAAGGGCTTTCAAGCACAACATGAAAGGACACAGCAAGTAAGACAACTGTTGTGTACACAGCAGCAATGCTGGTGGCCTGAAATGAATACTACTGGATAGTTGGCAAAATGTTTAGGAGACTCAGAAGTTCAGTCTAGCAGCAAAACTGGGGACTGGAAACACTGAGAAACTGCAGAAGCAAATATAAAAGCAGTTCTATTTAAACATACACAGGTGATGAAAGTGGCATTCACAGCAGGTAGCAGAGGTACAAGAAGGATTTTGGAATTCCACATTAAGTTCCAGATAAACAACTTCTGAGTCAGAACATTATATGGAACAAAGGTATGTCCAGGAAAGAGTATAACCAGGCAAAAATAAAACCTAGCCAGGAGAAATTCAGAATTTAAGAAATAAAGAGTAGCCACAGGAATAACATTAACACCCTCAATTTAAAAAAAAAAATGAATAAATCTTGGTCCATAGCTATACACATACGCCAAAAGCCATTATACACACAATAATAGGCAATTATCCAGGCAATATGAGGCATGTTACACAGAGCATGCCAGGTCACACCGGTGGATATGTGAAGTTTCACAAACATGAAGGGTGGGAGGCACATGTTCGCTAAGGTCCAAGTTCTCATTACAGGGTGGGTGAGATACCCTAGGGTGCTTAAAATGGCACAGAACACTAATATTAAACCAAATCAGTACTCAACATTGTCCATAGAGCCATTCAGCATGCCTTAAGTAAAACAGCTAAATTTAGTCAGCTGAAGAGATTTTTGTACCCCTGTCACTAAATCTCCACTAAAATTCCAACATAAGTTTAAGCACTTCCTTTCCATGTAGCCACCTACATTTATGCATCTCAATGAGGAGCTGCATTCACCCACAACATGGACTTAAATGAGATGGACAAAGTTTTCATTGGTCAGTGGCAGTGAAGAAGATGGACTGGTGGAAGTAGGGCAGGAACCCGACATAAAAAGCATTGCCAAGGTTTACATGGTATCTGGTTTCAGCTGGGAGTTACTCTTCTTCCCAGTAGCTGGTGCAGTGCTGTGTTTTAGTTTGAGCCTGAGAACAACGCTGATAACAACCGATGTTTTTAGTTGTTACTCAGCAGTGCTTACCCCAATCAAGGACTTTTCAGTCTCAGCTCTGCCAGTGAGATGGGGCACAGGAAGCTGGGAGGAAGCAGAGGCAGGACACCTGACCCAAGCTGGCCAAAGGGGTATTCCATACCACAGCACGTCATGCCCAGTATATAAAATGGGGGGAGTTATCAGGGATGGAGCGATCACTCCTCAGGTCAGGCTGGGAGCTGGAGGGGGCAGGGAGTGAGTGACCGACCAGCTGCATGGTACTTAGTTGATGGCTGGGCTTACCCAGAACACACGGTCTTGGCAGGTAGAAGGATGTTTATTTTTTCCCAAATCATACACTAGTCAATCTCTAGTAGACAGTACTTTTTTTCCTTGGATGGAATCCACATGCATTTGCTAGCTTCAATAAACAGGAGGACATTTGTTTATTTTTTTTTTTAATCTATGCTCTCAGTTGTACCATGCCAGAGATAAGACTGTATCTATATTAATTAACTCATTTCTTTTTACTGTGGCTAAATATGTTGGTGATGATGCTTCTTCCTTTAAAAGTTTATCTTTGATGGATGATATTATTAAGAAGCTGATTGTTTTCCATTTTCAGGAACACTTTTGGCTTCAGAGTTTACATATAAATTCAAAAGGTAATTATATGCTGTTCTTCAGAATATTTTACGCCATACTGCAATCTGCATATCCTCTAGAAAAATGTCACTTTTCTTTGTATTTCAGCATTCTCTTTATATTATGTTGCACAAAATACTTGTGGTGTCATTTTTACAAAAGCTGCTTGATAGGTCTTTCTTACCTGTGTCTAAACTGAAATGCAGTTTTTAAAGACTGTTCACCTGAACCAATAGTCTGCCAGAAACATATTTAGGAAATGCCTAAAAAGAGTGCCCCAAATCCTTTTGAAATAATATTCATATTCATAAGATTTTGGAAAATAAAGGCCAGTGATGAAATCAGGAATGGAGAGACAATAAGAACATTATTACATTGTGTAAAAGAGGGAAAGTAAAAACAAGATATAACCAGCTAGTAAGGTCCAATTACATAATAAGTACAATGTGAGATTTATTATGTTCTCTTACACCTAAACATGATCGATCAATAACAGCCAAATAGCCTATTTTTTATTTTTAGATGAAAATTTAAAAAATTATACACAGCAATCTAGTATTTAGGAACTATTATTCATACTCAACTTGATAACTTTGATCTTTATGTCTGACTAAGGTAAGAAAAAATATAGGTACAAACTCCACACATTCTCAGGCTCAATAAAGAAGTTTTCTCCAATGAAGACACCATAGTCTGTCAAAAATTCATACCACCCAAACCTCTGAATGAGATTTCAGTATATCTGAATACATTAAGAACTATGTAAAAGGACAAAGAAGTGGTAAAACATTCTGCAAATCATAATAATCTAATTATGTAGGAATTGTGCACAAACCTGTAAACTATACTACTAAATTTTTCAGACATAAAACATGGAACAACAGAGTTTCCCCACATTGGTATCTACTTGAGCAGTAACAGTAGAATACAAATAAGTCATGTTTGAGAATTTCTTCTACTCAACCCTGTCCAAGTCACTGAAGAAGCTACCTGACCATATCTAAACTTTATTTAAATATGGGTTTGAATTCAAACTCAAGCTCTAGCATTTACCTGTGAAGTCTTTGGAGCTTAAGACGGTGGAAAATGTATGCTCTTACTATCCTTTAGGATAGACATAAACATTCAGGCTGGATGTTGCAAATCCAGATATCTTTACGCCTGCTCAAATTAAGTGTGCATTTGTATCACAGAATCACACAATCACAGAACAGTTTGGACCTTAAAGGGACTGTAAAGACCATCTAGTTCCCCCCCCCCTGCCAGGGGTGGAGACACCTTCCACTAGACCAGGTTGCTCAAGGCTCTGTCCAACCTGGCCTTGAACACTGCCAGGGATGGAGCATCCACAACTTCTCTGGGCAACCTCTTCCAGTGCCTCACCACCCTCACAGTGAAGAATAATAACCATTACTAAGCCAAAGAAGCAGCCTAAGCTCCTTCTTATGAAAATCTGATGTTGTGTGCATCGTATTCGCACCACCCAATTCCAGGCATGGACCATAGCTGGCTATATGTGAAGAGTGATGTCCCCTATGCTATGGCCATTGTAGGCTCACAGCCTCTCCCAGACGATAGAACAATGCAAGAGTTCACCTGTGGTGATGTGAATAGCAATGCATGGAACACAGTGAAGATGCCCCTGCTTTTATGACTGAGCTTCCTCACGCTTCAAAAACAAGCATGTCCTTGGACTCTCACAGAATTTAGCATCTGTATGTCAGGTGCACACCAGGGGCTGTGCAGGTACAGAAAGAATAAACATCTAAAAAGATGGATATTGTCCAGATTTAGTAAGATGATCTCCTTGAACTCAGAACAGAACAACAAACAGGAGAGAAATTAAATCCAATACTAAAAAACCCACCCAAACACATGTAAATAACTAAAGGCAGCTCAAAGATCCAACAGGCTACAGTGATCCAGACACCAAAGGCATCTAAAGAAACTAGAAAACAACAAACAAGATAAAAGTAGCATTTTATGTGTACTCTCAGCATTTTTATTTTTGTACCCTGACCTGGCAAAAGATGACAGTATAATTTTTAACATTTCAGATCACTCAGATACACTCCTCAGTGTCCAGAAACACATGTATCTTCTTAGTGATACTCAACTGTGGCCTTTTGCATATATAATGAATGACTTTTCTGTATTTAAAATTAAAATGAGAATATACATCATGAATCATTTGCAGAAATAAAGGAACAAACTATCACAGGGGCATAGAAGAAGTCCCAGTTTTTCACGCCCTGTAATATTTGAGTCTTAAAGCAATGACATTTCATGCAGTCTATAAACTCTTTTCTTTAACTTACAGAAAATGAAAGAAATAAATCAAACTCAAAATATGGAAACCTGTTAGACTGGTATCTCCTGTCAGAGCATTGCTGCAACTCTTACCTAAACATTATTCTTTCTTGGACTTTCTTTTTGGTATCAGGAATCTCATCTGTATTTTCCTGCAATACTCCCACCATTCTTTCAATCCCACACATATAATCTATTCAAAAGACACAAAATATATTTTTTTCTAATGACATTTCTTGATACAATGCAACAAGAAATCTGCACAAATAGCTTAGCAAAATTTAATTAGGCATGCTGAATGAAAAAGCATAACGTATGCTTCTATGCTAGCTAATGTATTATGAAGGGTCATTTGATCTTGTATTTCATGGTATAAGGTGGTAACTTATGTGTGATAGAAAAGAATTGTCTCCTCAATCATATTAGCTTTTTCAATTATCCAGGAATATTATCTGCCCCTTTTTCTTCACTCATAATTTTCTAAAACACTGAATACTGTTTCCAGAGCCAGGAAATAACACTAGATGAGTTAATAATTCAGTATACTATGACAACTTGTAGATTCCAGTACTGTACTATATTCTACAAATAGTATAAAACAAAACATGAACATTTGGCTTTACTGCTATATAATACAAGCAAATTTTATAGTTGAGACATGGAGAAGACAAGTTTGGAAACAAAAGCCTGTACAAAAAGCTAACATGGTCTATGATATGATCTGTCATAAGCCCTTTTTCACTGAAGCCCGCATGAAAAATAATATAACTACATTTATATAGAAGGGCTTACTGTTGCATTCTTAAGCTATACAAGTAAAATGCTTTCATCTATTTCTGGTCCTAGACTGTCCCCTTCGTGAACAGATTGCCAGGTACATTTGAAATATATTTATTTATATATACTAGGCCAAAATTCCATATGATTCTGATGTTGAGTGACATCTTATTCACTATACTTTGAGTACTTTCAGAACCTTATTTATAAACTATTCTAGCAATTCTTAATACTGATATACTTTAATGCAATTTATGTAATAATTTTTGTTTAATCATGAATGTGCATTAAAATTATTCTATCTGAATATGCATCTATAGATAATAATACATATTGTATATTTGTTAGGCCAAGCAGTTACCCTATGTGAACCTCATTTAAAAACACCATAATTTCTAAGTTCATTCTCCATATCATTTTAAATTTCATGCAGAATACACAACAGTAATGTTTCACCTGAATACTTCAAAATAAAAAGCCAACAATATCATTACAAGTGTTAATCCACTGAATATGGCCTACCACCATAAAGTTAAAAGCATTACCAGCAACTGTGTACGAATGGTATTTGGGGCACCACAGATTACTCACAATATGCATGGTATGTTAGGCAGTTTTTTTTTGTATCCTTCCAATGGCACCAATGCTTCCAGCTCCATTACCAAACAAAATTAGAAACAGCATAGGAGCCTGTGTTAATGAGAAATTTTAATTTTACTTTAGTTTTAATTTTTTAATGTTAATTTTTACTTTACCCATAGATAATGTGTAACATGAAGGAGATTTCATGTACTTTCAGAGTATACTATACATATGGGTAATAAGTGGAGTGCCCAACCTGCTGAGATCTGCAAATCTCTTGATATTTTCACTACAACTCACAGAACAATTCAAGTTATAAAGAACAGCCAGGCTGGCATTTAGAGTAGCTGGTTTGTATTCTTAAGAAAATATTTTGGACTGCGTACTTAAATACCACAGGAGGGGTCCTATGTTCTCAAGCTGTAGGAATGTAACAAATATGTAAAAAAATACATAGAGGTGGATGAAATTAATAGAATTCCCGTTCACACAAGAAAACATGAATGATGAATGAATAGTTCTTCCCTAAAAACCTGAAGAAAAGTGGATTCTCAGGAGAAAAGTTTTGCCGTAATGCTTGCCTTTCTTGTTTCTAGAACCTGAAACAGAACTGGCTTCCCCAAAGTGAAACAGTAATTTGAACAGTCTCACTCCCTCAGCAACTGTGGGATCAGGAACAGTCACCATCCATCTCAAGTACTTCTAGTTCCCCAGGAGCCAGGTGTGGAACCAAAGTTAGTTATGTAGGTCAGTGAAGACAGTGAGATGCAACCCATGTATCTAGAATATGTAAATGTCCGAAGAGAGAATAGCTGTCTTATGGAGGTGGCTGACATTTGGTATTTGGAGGGCCTACAGAGTAATTTGCACTGGAGAGCTACTGGAGGAATCTCTCTCCCCGTGTACATACTGTGATGTTCAGAACAAAGAGTTCACAAGTGAGAATTTATCCATCTGTTTGTGCGGTAGTGCTGGGCAGTAGCCACAGAACAAGCTGACCACTCAGAACTGGAATAGTGCAAAACTCATGATAAGAAATTTCTCCCCCCAGAAATATCTGATGTATATAATAAGGATTATCCATCTACATTAATAATCAAAGACCGTATATAATCTAGTTAGCAGTGTGAGACACCACTTTATTCCCTGTGACAGCTGCCTGCACCGTGGGACGTGAAAGCAAATCTGCAGATTCGTTTACTTTGCTCTGCTTATGTAAGAAAAAAGAGGAAAGAGAAAATGGCAGAAAACAGATAAAACTAAAGGTAGCTATTTCCAGCACAGGCACTGTAAAAGATGGAGACTCATATGATCGTTATTACAAATCTTCTGAGATCTGTATCATCAAGGGGACAAAAAAAAAACCCAACAAAAAAACAGATTTTGATTCAGAGGTTCAATATCACGTCATTTCTTACTATGGACATTTTAGCACCAGGACTGAGCCTCCTGCTTAAAACTTAGGTTTTACCTAAAAAATGAGGTAAAAAAAAAAACCCAAAACCTTCCTACATTTCATTGTGTGATGACTGAGATTAATTTCTGTGGAGCGTGTTTTAGCAATTGCAGATAAATCTTTGAAAGAACAAACTAAAATATTAATTCTGTTTGCAACAGTTGACACTAACAGTTTGGCCTTGAAACAGCAAAACAGAATTAATAATTTATTGCCAAACTATTCAGGAGCACACATTTGCAACATCAATTTAAAGAAATGTGAACCATTCTTTTTGGACTTACCTATGGATCAAGTCTCTTAATAGTCAGAGACTCAATATAATACCAGTGTTACACTAGAGTTAAGAGTTATCTGCATGGTTAATTATGTTTTTAATTGAGGAAGTAAGGCTTGCTGGACATTCCCTATATCTCCATAACCCATAAAATGGACCTCTGGAGAAGGATTAACAACATAATACAAAAGAAACATTCTTTTTCTTTCCCTCTCATGCCAGATAAAAACATTTGGTAACAGACTTCTTTAATATAACAGGAGATGAAGTGGGACTTGTAGGTGGACAGGAAACCAGAACAGTTTATTTATTATCTGTCCTCACTTCTAAAAGTGACTCTTAAGTGAATTCTTCAAAGTTTATAGATAACCCTTAAATCATTCATCTGCTGGAGCACCAAAGAAAAAACACACAACATGCAGCCAGTGACTTTCACAAGTGTTCGTTAAGCACAGAATGGAAGGACTTGCATGTAAGGCCTAAATTCAGCAAAGCACATCCATAAACTAAAAAAATCCCAACCATGTTCCTATGTCTTCTAAACACAGTTTGTGAGATTAGGGTCTGAGTTTAAGTGCCAGGGTTACTTCTAAAGACTTGGTTTCAAACAAACTTCTCCAATAGCGTGAAAGGCAAAAGATGACAGAAGACGTGGCTCATGATAAGGCTTTGTCTGCATATTTTAACTGCTACCCACTACCCCTCCCACCTCCTCCCCAAACTCTATAAAAATAAAAAGTCATTCTTTTTTGGATCATTAATGGAGTGGATCTGATTTAAGACAGTGGAATATCCAGCTTTATAAACATGTAAAATATCATACCAGTACAAAAGAGGGAAAAGAGCCTGAAAGCCTCGAGCACAAGCACAGGTGTCCTTAGGAGTGGGGTATATTCTGCAGGGACAACAGATCACTCATGCTTTAGCATTTTTGAAAAGGAGCTGTTGTCAGAGAATATGTAAAATTAAGATTTCTCTTTTTCAGGGAATATGAAAGGAAGGTGGGGTTTTTTTTTGGTAATACATGGCTATAAGCTGAATTTAAATCTGTATGGATTTCCTCACAGCTGTTACTGAGAAGCCACAAATTACTGCAGATTGCATAACAACTGTACCACAATGAAGTTATAGCTCTAAAGTTATATTGATATTGGGTAGACAAATGAAAAAGGAATGCTACATTACAACAGTATCAATCAGAAAAATAATCCAGAGACTAATCAATGTCTCTGAATAAGAGAACATTAATCCCTGATGGAGATATAACAAACAAAATAATATCTAGCTTATCTATCTAACCACTCACCATCTTCTCCTATTATGTTTATCATGAAATCGAATTTCAGAGGACTCCAAAGAGCTGTTGCTCCAAGTCTGATTTTTTTCATTATTCTATTTAATTGTGTGCACTGTAATTTAATTTAATGCTGCCTCTATTGTGGCAATGCAGAATTCCTTGTAACAGTAACCCATTAAAGAATATTAAAAGTATTTATCATGATCCTCAAGAGTACAGATAACATTACGCACCGAAACCTGGGATTTAACGTAATTGCTACAAATAATTTGAAGCAGTTCTTTTTGCATTTATCTATATGTAAAACAGCAAGAACAATAATCATAAAACAAAACTCAGCAAGATCAAACCTGGTCTTTATGAAGCCACATGTAGATAAATAAAATACTTTGGAATATAAATCACTGTTCTGAAAAGTACAGATGAGAAAAAATAGCAGTGTGAAAACATCTATAGTCCCCCAAATTGCTGTAAGCCATTGAGTTAATTTATTTATAATTTTCCCATATCTTTTTTTAATCTTCCTCTGTCTCACACATGAATGTGATGCATTTTTATTTCCTGATGTTATTTTCTTTTGAGAAAAGTTACTGCCTGCTCCCAGGGCACTGATACTAGTGTCAGGACTTACACTAAGCATGCTGTTCAGGTTTGCACATGCCATGTGCTGGAGAAGGGGCTCTCCCAGTTTTCTGCGTGGTCTCAGAACCAAACCTTTTTGGTGAGGTAAGATGCCAGAGTTTCCCTGTGGGCAGTGGCAGCGAATGAATGGCACCACAAAGCACCAAATGATTCTCTGGCTGATGAAATCTGAATGACCTGGAATCAAGCAGAGTTTGGCACAGATCTGGATGTTAAACTCAGACTTTTGGGTGTCAAATTGGCACCATTACAGACAGAGGGAGATTGCAGCTCAGTTACTCATCAGCTTGTTTTAATGCATAATACAAGTACACAGCTTTTCTGGGGGGTATAGAAAACTTACAATATTCCACAAACAAAAGTTTTAAACTGTTTCCCAGTCAAAAATGTACTATACATTTACAAGTTGGCAAAACAAAATACATTTAATCTTTCACTACTTCAAGTAATACGTATTTTTCTTCACTCAAGGCCACCTTTACCCTTCCCACATTCCTCTCTTTTGCAACTTACACAGTTTGCCTCCTTTAAAGTTTCATGGTCCTCCATCACTTTTAACTCAGAAAAGGAAGAATAAATCTGAAGCACCACCTCAACATTTTGCCCCTTGGAAGTAGTCTAATTTAAAAGAAAGAGAAAAATGTGACCTGCTTTTTTAAGAAAAAACACAGCATAAGTCTTACAAAAATCCTGTCAGAGCTAAAGAATACATAAGTCTGCTTTAACATCGGATGTGAGGGAGGCAAAGACTTTTAATATTACCATGTTGCATCAGTAATAAAACAAGGATTTTTCAGCATCTGCTTGAGGTCTGATACAATTCTTGTGTGAGGGCAATCCAGTTTTCTTAACTATCAGCCTTAGAGCATGACATTTTTAACACGGAGTTAAATTGACCTTTTGGTTATTCCACTTTGAAAATGCCATCGTGGAAGTACCATGTCACTCCACGAATCAAGTTAGCTGGAAATACTTAAAGTGATATATCTGGTTGAATCTCTACAACCATTCTAACATCTCACATTTCAGACTGGGCCCTTAGTCTAAAAACTAATACAAAAATATTTGGAGATGGCATTTGAATTTCATTTGCTCAGTTTGCAAAACACTAAGAGTGATTTATTCCTCTCACTGGTCATCAGCAAAACCCACTGGTTTCAGCAGCACAAGTATAGCCCAGTATTTCTGGGATACTGAGAGCATTACAGGAGATCTTTCAGGTTTTTCTAGGAGTCAAAGTAGATAATTCCAACAATTTTCAAATTTTATTTAAATTACAAATATTTTAAAAACTTAAATGAGTGCCCCACTTTCCTGATTGTTTTAACCTATCTTTGCATGTAACCAACCTATGGAACTTAATTTGTCATCAGTAACTGGTACAGGTCAAGGTTAAGAAGATACAGTAATCTCAATTTTTCTGCCATCTTTCCTATTTAAAATAAAAACTTGTCTTCCAATTTTCCAAGTGTATGCAGAAACTTAGGTCTTTCTTATATAATACCAAATAATTTCATAAAAAACAGCATATCAACAAGGTCAGAGGGTTCAGTTCAGTTTCCTTTAATAAGCACATAAGCTTGCACAAATCGTTAGGTATTTATAGCTATTTCCAAGAAATCATGGGTGAATAAGTTACAGAATCAATAAGGCAGACTGTTTCCAATATTTACAGCCCCAAACGTATAGTCCAAAATTTGTCTCTGAAAGACAAAAAGGCCATATTTTTTTTTTACTTTGTTCAATTTAAGAATGTCTCTCCTGGGGGATATTCACTAAGTGAACTGCCGGCATAGCAATCTTCACTGGGGTCTTTTTCTTATTGTTGCCTCCAGGAGGGACTGGCTGAGAGATGGTCCGGAGATAAATATGGTGCTTCTGTGACCCAGCAATTCCTGATGGCTAATTCTTAACTGATGATAGGCCAGATCTCGCACCAGTGAAAACATGCTCCAATATTGAGGAACAACAGCTACCTTGTGACCTGTGTCCTTTTCGGGGAGGGCACTGAATACAGGTAGAGTAGCTAATGATATGAAAATAAGCTGCAGTAAACAGGGCTCTAGCTATAAGATTGTAATACTTGTTTTCGTAAGTAACATGTAGAAGCCTGCTGACACAAATTTTGTGTCTTCACTCACAACCGAAGATTTTAATAAAGGTGCAAAAAATTTCCAATTGCCATGAAGGTAGGAACAAGTTGCTTACTGAGAGACTGGTATAACGGGTGGTTTGGTATTGATGCTTTTTCTTTACCAGCTGCATGAAACTCAGTGGGAAGAAAGGTGACACATCATCCACATTTAGGACATGGAATGGTCTGGAGGCTTATTCAAGTATGTCTCAAGGAGACAGTAAGTTTTAAACCAAAGTGGAAAGAACAGCGTTGAATAATTTGATGATAATCTGAGAGTAATGCTACTTCAGTTATACTCCTCTTAAAATGCAGGTAGTGTCAGCTACTGGGAATTTCCTACCAATATGTAACAGCATTTATTAAATGGCTTATGAAATGATCTTGAAACTTTGGAAGCGATTATGCATCTTTTGGGGATAGAAGAATTCAATGTTAAATACTATGGGAATTTAAAATTGTTGATGAAAGACAGACATCCCTACTCCCTGTGTGGAAGATATCATAAGGAACTGGCTAATACAGAATGACTTACGCTCAGGCGTGAGTTACAGCTATATATCACACACACATTCTTCTCTTTCTCTCCCTCCACACGTACACATACAGATAAAAAGCTTTTAAAAAGCTTTCCTCAAGGCTGACTCCTCTAAGCAAGGTCAGAGTAGATGAGCCATCCAGCCAAAACAAAGGAGACCTGTTCTTAAGCCAAGAGGTAACAGGGAAAAGACAGTTTTCTCTGCAGCAAGATGAGCTATGTACTTAAATGGGTTCTAAAACTCAGACAGGGAAGTCAGAGAAACCATCTTAAATATTTGACATATATATGGCAAACCACCTTTGGAAGGAAAAATCCATACAGCAAGGCAACAAATAAACTTGACAGAAACCGAAACAAGTGGACTTTCCCAAAATTTTATAGCACAAACTGAAACAACCAGGGGTTACTCTGTTGCACATCATCTGAAACTGCATATATTGAAGGATATCAGAAATTGATCTTTCTAGCCAATTTCCAAATCCAAAGTTCCTGGTAAGTGGTCTTAAGGAGATGCCTGTTAACACTGATGAGCTTTCAGACAGATAAGGGATTATCAGAAGGCATCTACTGACTATGCATGATACTGATATATGCAGATAGGACCATCTGAATATCAGGAAGGGAAGAATTTGTCCCATTACACAAGTAAACTGTATCTTAGATCAATGACCTTATGTTCTTGAGTTTGCTCCCACCAGCAAGCCAGACAGAGGTAACCAGTGGAAGCTGCAAAAACTATCAAACCTAAAGATGCTCCTGTCAGGAATGTGGCCCTAACAAATGATCTGAGGAAAGATTATATTCCCATAGAGTGCAGAAGATGGTCTCTTCTTTTAATCTGTGCCTCCAACACATTTAAGTTTTCTCTGTATAAGGAGAAAGTATGTTCTTTGATTTTTTTTCATGTAAAACCTAGCTCTAGAGTTTGAAAGCCATGGTACCTGTTGACATCCTTACTTAACGGAAAAACTGAGAGAATGCAGATTACGATCCTTTTGCAAATGACCCTTTAAAGATTTCAGTTTCAAAATATGGGGTGCTCTGCTTTCTGTTTTTTTCCTTTTGCTTTCATTTTTCTTTGTTGCTGGTTGCTATAGTCCTTACAGCCTCACAACAGTCAGTATCAGGAAGCTGCAGAGACATAGGGAGAGAAAAAAATGTGCTGCAGCAGAAGCAGTGCGCTGCTGTAACTTCTGCTCGTATCTTGAAGGCATGCTGAGGGCCTAACCCTGTTTTGGGTCGTAAACCCATCCGTGGGATAAAATGGCTGTAACCTGTAAGGTGCTATGACTGTAGAGATAAAAATACAAAGCCAGTAATACTTTGATACACAGCAAAGGAAAATCTAACAGAAAAAGATTAAATGGGTGAGCACCAATTAGTGATTTAAAACTAAATGCTGGTTCTTCTAGATGTGAGCCAGTTCTCTAAATCCAGTCACACACACTGCTCTATCTTTCCCCTAGAGATTTTACAGCTGAAGATGATAAACCAGTACTTCAGTGAAATGGAAACATCTTTCCTAAGAAAGAAACATATTAGGGATTTTGCATGTTAAATCTCACCACTACCTGTTCTGAAGAATGTATTTATAACATTCTATCGCTAAAGGACTGAAAACTGTTAGTAGCAGCATGTTAGCCAGCAAGACAGTGAGAGTTCAACCTGTTTTAAGAACTCACTGGAAAGTGGCGGTGCTCTTACGGTGAGCACAATACTTGGTGGTCATGGCTTTGCTCAACATGTTAAACAGTATCTTCTCTATGAGTCAAAGATAAATGGGAGTTATGCAGCTAATAATATGACAGCTATAGTTCTGCATGCCAAATCAAAAAGAAGCCGGCATCTTCTGTTGTTTCTAGTAGAGTGTCCATGTCCAATGCTGCAGTTACACTTGGACATCTCTTCAGCAATTTCTGACACAACTTTCTGCATCAAATATACAAGCTCTGTGGTATTTTGTGCATAATTGGAGTTGTTCATAATATTCATCTTAAGTAAGTTGTGCTGCCTTTTCAAATTAATCTATCCTGTTCCCACACTGTAGGTCCAACGGATACTCAAAAATCTCAAGCCACACTTAGCAAATGTCCCCTGAGGCTCTGGAGAGGAATAGCACAAATTCTTTAGTCTCTGAAATTTACCCACACATTTCTTTAGAAAGATAAGGAAATTCTGAAAAGGAAATATACCTCCCTTGGCCAGAGTCCTCTTCCCAGAACTGGAAACTGTCCCTCCATATGCCCAAAATTACAAATATGGCCAGAGTAGTTCACTGTAGAGCCAAACATTTGCCTACTGTCATTTTAGCACTACAAAACCCCAAATGAGTGGATCAGTTCTTTTCAAACATTAAGTACTTATGAATTTAGAGCACAAATGTATTCAGTATTTTCCAGCAGAATTCTGTTTCTGCTGTTCTGACACAGCTCAGCACCCAGCCGTGCTGGACCAGTGAGGAAAACTACACGTGCCTGCAGTTTGCCTATGGACTATTATGGTTTTATCAGTAAAAAAAATACTGCATAAATTGGATTAGTGGGCTTCGTTTATGGTAAGAAAACTGTTCTAGACAGATCAAGTTGTATTTTTCTTAGCGATGCAGCAATTTGTGCTATTATTTATGCTAACATTCAAACATATTTGAAGTTTTACAAGTATCTCAACCTAGAATATCCTCTCTGAAATGCTAATTGTATCTATTACCCATCCCATGATCACTCTCAGCCTGTTTTGCTTGGATCTGGTAACAGTGATGAACACGGATCAGATAATTTCTATCTCTCACTGTAATTGCACAGGGATTTTGTTTTCCTTTGAGCCAGTAATGTCTAAATTGGATTAAGATAACAGTCGCTTATGAGGCCTCCTCTACAGAAGTTGCTTTCATCACTACTGTATTAATGCTATTTTACTCTAGAACTTAATTTCTTACATGATTCTCATGAGTTTCCATGAAGTTCATACTTAACTCGAGATTATGCATAAGGACTAAATACTTTATGAACAGGAGAAAAAAACCCTTAAATTTTGTTTTTGCTGACATACTCATGGTGAATGTAATAACTGGCAAGCTGGCACTGTTTGTTATAATTAGATGAAATTCAGATCATATGATAAGAAAAGTGACGGATCTCAAAATCAGAGGTCTTCAGTCTATCTATGTACGTTTAGACATCTTCAGCTGCTAACAAGCCCTTCACACTCCCCTGTCTGAGCAATTGCTACTCTTGGCAGTAATAATCTGAGTGTGTGGCTGAGAATGGAGCTGGCAGATGCAGTACTGCTGCAAATTACAGCTACTTAGCAGCACATGCATTCATTCATCCAGGGAGTCATTTTTTATCATTCCAGGAACAAGGGAAAAAGTCATAAAATATTTTACTTGTCAATACCTAGAAATAAAATCTGCACTGTATTCAACACTCATTATCATAAAATATAGCGCTAAACAGATAATTGAAGTGTCAGTATGCCCAATGTCATAAAGAAAGCTCTGAAAAAATGGAATACAGTCCCTTTATCTGGTTTGTGGGGTTTTTTTTTCAACGTTATACTTGGAGACCTCACAATGCATGTGTGACTGCTTATAGCATCACTAAGACCAAATAATGCCAATCATAAAATCCTCATCAGTCTTTCATTTATTCTGGCATATTATTGCTTTCATCATTTTAGCTACTGAGATGAATGACAGAGGTGACAGAAAGGGAAGCAGAGTAATTCACAACATTACTAAAAGACAGTGAAATTAGCAGTCATTGTTTCTGTGTTAATCATAACACTGCTCTTGTACAGACTGTAGAGTAAGACACCACAATGCAATCACCACTTGCTCATTGGGTCAGATACATGTGAGGCTGCTTTCCCTTACAAATACTTAACTTAGGTGCATTGACCATACAGTGATTTCAACCACTTTTCTTCTTTTTTCTTTTATCTATAGTGCATTTTTACACACATTTCAGCAAAACATTCACCTTGTTATATTTTTTTAGAATTATGCCCTGAATAAATACTCCATCTTTTTTTTTTTTAAAAAAAGTCCACAGAAGTAATGTATACGAGCTATACTTTCCCAGGAGAAACAGACTTCTCTCAGAACAAATGAACTTTAAGCTGGTTTCTCTTTTAGGCAAATTATTTAAATAAGACTGGTAATAAAGTAACTGTGGAGGTCTACAGTTGTATGGGAAGTAAGTATTGCGTAGCAATATTTAAGCAGTTGATGTAACTTGAAAAAAACAAACTAGCCTTGGAGTCAGTCTATTAATTGGGCCTATTAATTGAATCATTAATAAGTAGACAGTCAATCTAAATGTAACAGCTAAAGCACAAATATTTTGACACTAATTGCAACCAGAATCCAGACACAGTACCTTAGCTTTATCCCTCATGGATCCTTTCCCAAGGATGGACATTTTTGCACCTGTTTCTTCTTGTAACCTCTTCAAGGAGTTCCCTCTTGGTCCAAGCAATTTTCCAACAAAATTGAACTAGAAAGCAAGTAATAAAAGTATTTCAGACCAAGAGGTACACTTTCAAAAACTTAATAAAATGTTATAAACAGTCTGCTTAAAGTTTATATAGTTCTGAGCCTAATTCATTGGAGTATGAGTCTGGAGAACCAATGTATCCTCTCACCTAGTGCAAAAGGCAATTAACAGCATTTATGGTTTATTTGAGTGTCAGGAGACTTCTCTCTAGGACAAAAAGGGCCAGTGGCTGTTCACGTTTAGCAAACTGCTAAACAAGATCTTTGCTTATCAAACAATATCGGTAAACCCCAGAGAATATATACATTCTTTCCTGAGTTAGCCAGCTTTATCGGCAAAGTAATATATTCTGCAAAGTTAGAGCTTTAGATGGATTTTTAGGAATTGATGTTTTACACATTGATGCTTTACACATTGATTTTAAAATAAGCGTATCATCTTCAAATACCTGTTTTGCCAGCAACAGAACAACACAAACAATCTATCACTGTAGATATTCAAGGCTATTTTCTGAGCAGATTTTAAAGAACACTCAGCTTTGTCTGCCATGCTGCTAATATTCTTGAACACAGAACAGTTCATGTAACACATACAACAATGTTGGGGTTTTTTCCACATGAAGATGACAGATGTCTACATGAAAATCCAAGGACAGAACAATAAATACCTAAATTAGCTGTTAATGTTATGTCAACACAAACTAGCAAAAAGGGGGGAGTCTATCAAGTTACAGTCATTTGTTCATTCTGTAATCAATGGTATCTTCAATTTATTATTTTTTATGCTTTCCAAAATCTTTTAAAAACTATGTTGTCTTTGGAAGTTGACTGGGAACTATTAGCACTTGTTTAGGATGTTTCTAAATTATGTTCAGGTCTGAACAGACAGTACCCTGGCCTGGCTTTCAACAAAGAATAAGCTTAGCCAAGGAAGAAGGTGTGTAATTGTATCAGCATTTCTTTTTTTTTATGATTTCAGATATAAAGAACATGACAATAAGAAACAGCAATCAAGAATACGCTGTCAAAAAAATAGCTGAATGTCTAAAAACATATTAAAACATACCTTGTTTTGCATTACATATTTTGAAAATGGAAAAAATAGGCATTTTGTATCCATTTTAGCCAGCAAGAATGCACCAACACAAATGCATCAGCCACATTAATAACACCCTAACTCAGAATCAAGCCAGACACCACAGAAACCAAGCTGGCTTTCACTCCACTGTCTTAATTATAAATCCCTTGTAACTTCCTTCAAATATTGGTTAAGCCATCAAAGAAAATAATACGTATTCACAGGAAAATAAATATGTAAGGTGAAATCTACTGTCTCATAAACCAACATAACCGACTTCAGCAAGACAACTTGCCTAGGGGGAAGTACTAAGTAGTAATGTTGTAGAAAAACCCTGCCAGCTTTGAAGCGCCAGTAAAAGATTTTCCATGCTTGTGTGATTGTGTATTTTTCCAGCTCTACCTGCTAATTTAATAAAAGTTACCAACTGTTCAATAAATCCTCCTCCATTTTGGGAGTAGGATTTAGAGATGATGCCCACTCAAGGCATCAACAGTCCTATGTCTTGAAACCATAGCTATGCTTCTTCCAGGGACAATGTGGCTTAAAAGCTGTTGGATTCAAACTGCTTATTTAATTTCATAGGAAACTAAACTAAACAGTGAGGAAGAAATAGCAAGGACTGAATTTTGACTTAATACTAGACCTTGGACTAAATCTACTGATAGAAATAAGATTTCAAAAATTATACACCTCCTGTATGTAAAGATTTATTAGAGACAACCAAGAAAACAGCAGAGCTTTTGTTCCCCTTATGTGCAGAATGGCTGTTCAGAAGTTACAACACCAAATATTTTGTGCCACTTATACAACACCAATCAGAGAAAACCACCTACTGCTGTATCCTTTCAGCATCTCTTACTATTAAGAAAAGCTGCCCTTGAAAGCTGAAAGAGTTATACCGCTACGTAAGTTTGGATAATAATACGAGAAGGCCAGCCAAAGCTTGACTCCTTTTGTTCTCTGAATGGAATAAAACTACTAAAATACACTCTATGAAGATTTATGCTGACCATTTATATTTCAGCACTTCATAAACCATCTAATAATTACCTTGACATATTGCGGCAAAGGAGTGGTATGGTCAGCATAATCTATGCACTAAGTGGATTTTAATCACTTCACAGGAAATAAGTGGCTAGGGATTTTAATTCAATTGATTATGTAGCAGACAGACACAGTTCATCCACCTTCAAAAGAACACATATCAGGAAGCAAGCAGTTATTTACAACTGAATAACGGATTTTCTTTTTTATTTGTTTTTGTCTAAAGTTGCAGAAAAGCCAGTGCATTATACCAGACATACAACTATGGTGCTCAGTCTAGCACCGTGGGCTACCCTCTGCACTGGTCTGTAATCACAAAGTCTGAAAGTACTGGTAGAGTAACTTAAACTCAGTAATTTAAGAAAAAATAAACCCTTTATGTTCACACGTAGGTAAAAACAGCACAAAAGAGAAGGTTTCAGGGAACAGCACAGAGTGTAAGAAATTTGAAACACAGCTTTATTCCCCTTCCTTATTTTATAAAGGTACGCTAGACAAGACCAGGCAAAACTAATTTTAATGCTCGAAATCTAAGGCTCCAGTTACAGCCGCATGGATAATTTCCAGTCTTATTAGGAGAGGACAGATGAAAAAATATGACATATAGAAGAGAGAGTATTAACAGAAAGCTTTCATTTCTTGGGAGAAAACAGGCTTACTATTTGAAAGATGTTGCCATTGTTATATTACTAGGTCTTTTTATGGGTGGCTTGACTTTTCAGTCATGTTTGTGAATATCAGCTAAGCTTTGTGAGTGCTTGTAGAAACCCTTCCTGATTTATGGCAAAGATTTTGCATCTTATTTTCTTAGATTCTTTTATCATTTTGTCTTGACACAGATGCATATATTCAGGGGAAAACGATCTGGCGATAGCAGGGGATGCTTTACTTAAATGCACATGATGCTTTGTGTGTCAACAGCTATGCAATAAACTTTCTCCTGCACAGAACAAAACTTCACAGAGAACATAGCTTTTCCAAGTATCCAGTCCTCTTATCATCCTCGTGGCCCTCCTCTGGACTTGCTCCAGCAGCTCCATGTCCTTTTTATGTTGAGGACACCAGAGCTGGACACAATACTCCAAGTGAGGTCTCATGAGAGCAGAGTAGAGGGGCAGGATCACCTCCTTTGACCTGCTGGTCACGCTTCTTTTGATGCAGCCCAGGATATGGTTGGCTTTCTGGGCTGCAAGCGCACACTGCCTGCTCATGTTGAGTTTCTCATCAATCACCACCCCCAAGTCCTTCTCTGCAGGGCTGCTTTGAATCTCTTCACCCTGTAGCTGTGCCTGGGGTTGGGCCGACCCAGGTGTAGGACCTTGCACTTGTCTTGGTTAAACTTCATGAGGTTGGCACTGGCCCACCTCACAAGCGTGTCCAGGTCCCTCTGGATGTCAATATACCATGGTTTATATGAAAAGCCAGACATCAACTATAACCTGTGCTGTAAACAAAATATGTACAATAACTAGTCCTTAAAATATATTCTGCAGGCTACATATAATATTGTGATAGCCTTAACTGTACTGCAGCACTTCAAGAAGATCGCCGTATATTTATTCTCATTATCACACTTGAACTTACCTCCCTTTAATATGGACACATCAAGTGTTGTTCTCAGAAGCCATAATATCAGCAGAATTACCACAGAATTTAAATTAAACACACACACACATTTATAAGTTGGTATTTATAAAACATCTGTTTTTTATATAATGTTGCAAACTCAGGGGAAAGTTTCTTCACTATATAGCACATTAAAGCAAATTGTCTGGGAGATGAGCACACCGAGAGTTTGAATTTTGAAGCGGGCATCAAAGGCAAACAGACATGGTGCCACTCTTGTGTCTGTGTTTTATAAAGGGTATAGAAAAGAAAGAAAGTGACCTTGTGCTGTAGAGGATCCGTAGCTAAAACTAGCATAAATTAAATATCCTTGGCTCCCAGCACTGGAGCTCTCTCACTGGGGAGGAGCCCACCCCAACAGCCTCAAATGGGGCTAATGGAGCTAGCTAATGGAGCTAGGCTGATAGAAGCTGCTGACTTTCATCACTACCTCATTTTTTAATGCTGAGAACTGTAATCAACCATTGATCTTTACCTCAGTTGTATACACAGGACTCACTTTACTCTCAGTGTGTGATAAACTGGCTTTTGAGTAAACAAGACAGCCATACAGTAGGTCTTGAGAGACTCACCACACCAATAGGCTGGCATTCCTACTCTGCTTATGCATGCCAAGGAATACTGTGAACCTCCTGAGAGCTGGCACATGGGCTGCAAGGTCCAGCAGGGTGACAACAGGTGTCTGGCAGGGGGGTTCCCTGAAGACAGCAGCAGCCTCTGGCTGAGAGCTGTCACAAGCACTCGGGACACCATCCTGTCTGCCCAGCACATGGCACCATCAGAAGTACATCAAAAGTTACTCCACCATGTACCAGCACTGGGTAGTCCCTATAACCAATCCTTTTTAAAACCACACCTTTCACCCCACCACCCGTCTGCACACGGGGGCAAGAATGCTAGTGAGCAGCAAAGAATCATATAATTTGCTGTTTATGCTGCAACATAAAACTCTAACCTGCAGTTTTTTCAAGATTAAAAACTCCATTTAATGTTAGTAAGAATTTTGACCACCTCAGGGCAGCATGATTGCATCGTTAACAGTCAAACCTCAAACTAAACAAAATTATTGATAGAAAATGCATGTTTACATTTAGAAGAGCATTTGTTTCCCTGTTTGATGTAGCCCAAAGACATCCCTATTACAACTGCAACATTTCTTATTTAATAAACGCTAGTTTAATAGGGGGTTACAAGCAGAAACGAAGAATATAATATTCTTGCCATTCAGAAGTGTTTGTGTCAGTGACTGGTTCACAGATCAGTGTTCAGAACAGTAACAAAACCCATATAAATAAGGGATGGGACAGACAAATGTTTCCAGTTGTAAAATAAAGCAGCACAAAACCCTGAACTGTGAGAACAAATTACTTTCTTCTAGAAACAGCAAAACCAAAATAGCATGGGCCTGGCAACATGAAATAGGTGTGTTATTTCTTAGTACATGCTGCTCATCATTGCTATCAGCTCCTTTGTGGGGAGACAAAGTGTCTTTCCATTTTCAGAGCTACTTATCTCCACAAACACCCTTCCTTATTCATGGGGAAGAAAATAACATTTTTCTAAGTTCAGCCCTGTGCTAAAGAACATGGAAGGAGGCCAAGTTATTCACTCCTGAATGAAACCACACTGATTGAGACCTGCTTATAAATTAGTTCTCTTCTGGTCCTACTCTAGCACTTCAGATAGTTCATTAATTTTAGAATAGTGTTTATTTTAAGAGTATCTCACCTTTTGATATGTACAAGGGACTTCCCTTCATATTAGGGTAGTACTGGGTGATTATAAAGGCAAATTTTATTTTTCTCAACACTCTGTAAGCATGACAATGCCTGTAACAATACGCTTTAACTTTTAGTCAGCCCTGAATTGGTAGGACAGTTGAACTAGATGAGTAGTTTAGGACCATTCCAATGGGAACTATCATATTCTATTCTGTTCTGTTCTATTCTATTCTATTCATATTTCTATTCTATTTCTCAGCAGCTTCTGCAGAGTTCAAGTTCGCCTCCCTCTATATGTAGCTCCTTACCCCAATATCTCTTCAATACTTAGTATTTTCTGGCTTTTCCAAAATGAACTTAGTGTTCCAGATAAGAATGCAACATTATTTTTTATTACTGGGATGTGATATTTGCTGTCTCTGGAGAAGAACTTCCAAGAAACCTGTTTGGTAGGACTGAATTTTGCAGGACTCTACTTTAGCAAGGCATGTCAGGAGACAGCAAACAGCAGAAGCAGAAAAACGAACGTACTCTTTCAGGGGGGCTCTGGAGAATTACTCCAAAGGACAGGTGATAATGCTTTCTTAAAGTACTGCACTACTGAATTTTCACTGCAGAGGTTTCAAAACCAAAGGAGAAGGCTGCCCTTTCCTACAGAGCTCACTAGGTCTCATGTCCCCATTATGCTTTGAACAATAACCCAATGCCAGGCCACAGGGAGAAAAATGGACTCAACATTAAATGCTTGAAGGGAAAATACAGCTTCTTGAAAACTGAGCCAAATTAATTCCTAATTTAAATCAACAGAATTGCCTCCGGAGTAAATTAGAATGGAGTATCAAAGTTTAAGTCATTAAAGCCACTGTGACAAGATTTACCTAAGAAATAAACATTTTTTTTATTACACATTTTTTATCTTGAAAAGTGCTGGGAGTTCATATTTACAGTGTGCTTGAAGAAGATGCTGCAATATTTGTCTGGCTATTTACTAGTTCATAGCAAGCACCTAAAGCTACAGTGAAAATGTATTTTTGGCATCACTCCAGGAAACAGATGGTCAGCGACTCCAGACAAACAACTTCCAGATATAAGTCCACATTGAGATAGCAAAAATATCCCCTCAGTTCTCACTTTTAGCATTTTCTGTCAGAATTTGGTAGCAAGTTGTGGCATTTAAATAAAACAAACTAAATAAGTCTTAACATTAAAATAAATTTTCTGATTAAAGAAAACAAGAGTTTGGTATGGGGGTATGTTTATTCAGTTAAACAGTCCTAACACAGGAAAATCTCTCATACACGCATTAGCAGTGTGATTTACCATAATCTGCTATTCTCCCAGACACCCAAACATTTTATTTTGTTTAATTTTGTTTTTTTAACTCTAACATGAAGCAATTGAGGAAAAGCCAAGGAATCAACTGAAGTTGTAGATATATATTAAATCTGTAATTAATAAATTTAAGTTGTTTATTATTTTAATTGCAGAGATATCCAGAGAGACTCATCATGCCAAGCACTGCACAGACATGCAGGAAGACATGATCTTGACCCTGAAGAGATGTAAAGTACATTAAAAAGATCAAATAGCTCTTGTTGAATGTATGTGGCTACCATTGCTTATTTTGATGGTCTGGGAGTGATTGCAGAAACTACTGCCATTAAAATCACTGGGCTTGGTTATGAAAGTGGGTATTACTCAAGGTAAGTGCAGCAGGATGAGGCTCTGCTGACAGAAGGGTAACACTGGAGCCTTTGTTTTCAATTCAGAATTGAGGAACAGGATCCTAATGTCACATTTTATCTCTGGCTTTTGTCTTTCTTATAATTCTTCAGCAACTTGGAATAAAGTGCTTTTTCTTATCTTTATCCCTATTTGGCCAGCCCAGCTGGGTACAGACCAGAATGGCTCTCAGGCTTTTTTGCCCATGCTGTGGAGGTTAGAGCTGTTAGTAAACTAGCTGCCAGCCAGAGGTCATGACTCATCCCAACCCACATCTCTCAAGAGTCAGGAAGTTTTTTGAGGGCTGACTGTTCCTTAATGGAAGATTGTCCAAGAAGAGCAGTATTTTTAAACACTGCACAGTATGCTGAGCTAACCATGATTTTACACCACCATTTAAGCCATATTCTATTGAATCAAGGGCAAGAGGCCTCTTTAGGACAAAAAGCCACCTGTCTTTAAACATTCATGCTAGCCAAGCCTGAAATAGTCAACTTTAACTATTCAGAAATAAAATACAAGGTAAGTAATAAGAGTTCTTTGAATTGTGTATCTAAGACTGGTTCATTTGAAGGACATTATCTAAAATGGTATTTCTACAACTCACACTGCAGAAGAGCACCACTAAGATTTTTGCAAAGTGCACAATTAAATAAGTTTATATTAAGCATATGCACAGGTATGGAAATAGGTACTAAGACTACAACACTTAAAAGCACAATCAACATTTGGCTAATTGGGCTTATTACTCCCACAGATACACCACTTACTGGTCACAGTAATAGACACCATCTGTTCTCTACTAACTGGCAGCAACCTACCAACTTTTCTCCAACTTGAAGAGTTCGGAATGTAAAAGGAAGATCTGAAGGAGTTGTAATACGGTGGGACTTCCAAGCACATCTTACTCCTGCTGAGCTGAATATGATTTCCTGTTAGATGAAAGATTTCTCTTTGCCAGATGTTATATTTGCAGAGTTAAGTACTAAGTCAACAAGAACCAGGATAAGTTAGGGCTGAATACCCAATCGTAAAACTAATGTGTCTTTCACATATACATTACCGATACAGGGCTAGTAAAAATGTAGCTTAAACCTCAAATTTCTTTTCAGTCAAGGAAATGATAGCAACACTTAATTTGGACCCACTATGTTAATGAACTGATTTAACAGACATGCACATAGTATCTAATTTTGTAGACAGCAGCGTATTAAATCACAAACGGTTTATGTTAATCTAATTAAAAACTCTGTTAGTCAACTTGATTTTGCCTTTCATTATTAAAGTAATTATACTTACAGCAGCATTTATGTGTCGATTTACATATTCCAAGCACTACGCAAACATTGATTTTATCTTCAGGTCACGTTCATAATCAAAGCAAAGCATTACTTTAAATTGATTGACATATGCAGACTCACATAACTGTGGAAACTAAAGTAGCCTGTGAAATCACTCAAAAACATTTTACAAAATTCTGATTCTTCCCCTCCCCTCCTACTTTTTCTGCACTGGGTTTATTTTTTGTTGTTCTTTATTACTAAGGACAAATATAAGAAAATACAATCTTTCTTCCTTACAGCTCATTACCTTCTACTTTTTCTATCCTAAGAGAGGAGAACAAGTAACTTTCAAGATTTCTTAATGAGGAGTTGGCTGCTCTGAGGTGATAATGCAGTAAAATATTTTAAGAGGAGCAAAGCATTCCAAAGCAACACTGACAAGGTGAAAACAGTTAAGTAAAACTGTGTTAACTCAAAGACTGGTGCTGAATTCTGTTCCCAAGATGTTCAGGTAGCACATCTGCCTGATTCCTACTTAAATTCCAACTACATTTCAAGTGAAAATTGTGCAAATTCAAGTCAACAGATGTCCTCTATTCGTCTGTTCAATCAAATTTGGCAGGACAGAACAGAAACTGACAATGAAGAATATATACTGTTAGATATATTGCCACTGTTCATGAGCTTATTCTCAAAAGCCACATACTGCAGCACTCTGTTCCAAGAGCAGACTCCACCCTGATCAGACTCTTAGATGTTTTGCTCACAGTGATGAACTTACAGAAGGAAAATAACCAGCATTAACTCAGTATTTGGCACAGACAGCTTGCCAGTGGTTTTCATAGCAAGCATACTGGACACAAGAAGACCCTCTCCATTGTCCAAACTGAAAGTGCCTCAGCTTGCTCTACAGCATGCAAACCAGAGGGTCTGCAGAGCCTCCTTCTCCACAGTACACAGGGCTAATTGCAATAGGAGTAACTAATGAATTTACAACACTACTGATTGTAAAACCAAGTTTAACATATATATATACTCACTCTATAATCTGATACAAACGTAACAGATTTGCTAACTGTGAAGAACCAATCACTGCACTAAATGTGCATACAAGGAATGTTATTTCCTCCCCCCCCCATTATTAGTATTTATCAATGTTTATAATTTGCCAAGTTGATAGTCTGTAGCACTCACTAATTGCAAGTCAGAATACCTACTCAGTTTCATAATTATAGTTTTTGTAACTCAGAAACATCTGAGTTTTGAAAGTTTCTTAAAACCTGAGACTGATTTGTAATGCTTTCTTGATGGCCTTCCTTTGCAAGCGACATAACTATGCTTCAGACTCAGTTAAGACAGAAAAAAATACTTTCAGGGCAACATCTTGAAAAAAGAACAAAACATGCTGTATGTGACGAATGAGAGAGCAAGTGTGGTAGGAAGGTCTGAGTGGCTTTAAATAGCACAGGCTGTAATATCCAGCAGTCTTGCCATTGTCATGCAACAACTCGGAAGTGAAAAAAAAATGGCTAGCATGCTCCTACCTCATGAAATGATAAATGACCTGCTAATCTTTTTCACTTGCACCTTTTTTTCTTATCCCTATACCCCAGGCTAAGATCTGATTCTCACTTAAAAGAATATTAATGAGGTAATACTGAATTCTCCTCTAACACAAGATTAAGAAATTCCTCAGGTATATTTAAAAAGTATCTAGTTTTAACTTAATGTTATTACATTGTAATTATCCTGTTTCAGCACACTTACAATCTTCAAGGATGAAACCTATATTAAAGATGGCCATCAATGTGAAAAAAGGACAGTGAATGTTTTCCATTCACCTTGTCAAGCCAGTATGTCCCCATGTCTAGCTGTTCAAGAGAGCCAGGAGTCATCTCCAAGAATAACTGAAGCGACACAGCCAGCCATACCCAAGTAATTAACTAACTTGGTATCTAGACGATGGGTCAGCCTTTGAAACTCATTTTCAGGTCAGCACCTCACTCAGTTGAGCGGTTGTTATCTATGCTGAATTTCAAGCACATCCGTCCCATTCAGCATTCTTGTCTGCCTTGAGCCTCAGTCACTCCATGTGGGCTGCTGTAAATCCCCAGTTTAGCTGCCTCATTCACTTCATTAACTTCATGAGCTTTTGTATCTCACATACATTTATGGAATTCATAAATTTCAGGTCTGAAGCCAGGTGTTCAAAGTCTAGATCCTGCAATGGACAGAAGAGCAACTGCTAGTCCTCTTGGGAACCTGCAGCTTGCAGTACTCTTATAAGTTGCCCCAGGAAATCATTACATTCAAATTCTTTCATGGAGTTACAAATGATGAAGAGTTTTGATTTCACACCTTCAAGCATTTATACCCTGAGTGATTCTTTATATTTGTCTGCCTGCAAATGCTGAACTAAACTAAAAGAGTCCACAACAAATACATGACAAAAACGAATGTGAAACTATAAGCAAAATTAACTTTCATCAGACACTGGGGGAAAATGTAACTTTACATGGAACACTATATTCTGTGGAAATCTCTACAGTCCTTTGAAGCTTTTTATGTAATAAAGACCGTTTGTGTGTTAAAGCAAAGTAGAGAAAACAAAATGATAGATTTTTAAAGGTAAAACCTAAGGATGTGTTCCATGTTTAAGTTTCTGGGAATGTTTTCCCCCTGCAAATTTATTTACAAAACAATCATAATCCCCTTAAAATTAAATACATCTGTAAACAATACAGCACCAAAATGAAAACGGACCAGTGCACTTCAACCTGCAACAATGAAATTAGTTTAATCAGTTTAATCACATTTAAGCACAATCCAAAAAATCACAATTAAAGTGGTATCATCAACTCATAAGAAAAAATGCCCTACTGCTCCAACCCTGGCAGTGTTCAAGGCCAGGTTGGACAGAGCCTTGGGTGACACAGTTTAGTGTGTGGTGTCCCTGCTCATGGTGGGGAGCTGGAACTAGATGATCCTAAGGTCCTTTCCAACCCAAACCATCCTATGATTCTATGATTCTATGATTTTATTTAAAACCTAGTGCATAACTTTGAATTCCATTTAATACACCTAAATTTCATAGATGTTTGCCTCAGATGGTAACTTTCATTTTTGCCATGTCTCTTCTTATGGCAAGTACCATACTGGTTTTTGCTTGTAAGTACAACAGCAAATGGGTATTTCTGAATGTATTTTAAAAGTGCGATTTCCAGACTAATGTTTGTCAAATGCTTGTAGATGTAGATCATGGGCATTACACGTTGCTTGGTTGTTCTTCAGCTTGTCTGTCCCACACTTAGAGTAACAGAAAGCAGATGTCTTGCTAATGTTTTGCAAATGCAAAACAAGTCAACTCCAAGTATGCTATGATTCCATGCTAAAAACCATGGATGCCCAAATCACAGGGGGGCTTTTAGCTAGTGTATTCCAGTGTCACAGCAGTCAAGCCCAGTAAGCCTAAAACATTACTGTTCTCTAAGAAACACCATAGAAACACAGAAAAAGTACCATGAGAAGAAAAACGGAATGACATGAAAAATTACTGTGAAAACAGTAATAAATTAGGAAAGGGATTGTTCCATGAAAATCTTATTTCTAAATTATAAAAATATGAAAGTGGAGGAAAAAAAAAAGAAAGAATTTAAATATTTTATCTTGGATGTTCATCTCCAGACTACAGTGAGAAAGAGGACAAGTTGACAGGGAAACTGCTTGCCCCGGCCAACTTCATTCCTATGTGTTCTCAAGACAGGCCAGGTGGAATGCCGGAAGTGACAACACGCCATGTCCCAGCTACTATGACACAGACAGAGACCTATACTAGTGGCTCTGAAGAGAACGTGCATCCTGTGGGCATCATAAGAAGTCTGCACAGACTCCAGAGACAAGCTAGCAGCAGCAATTTCCAGTCCTCATATAAAACAAAAAGTGAGGAAGCTGGAGAACTTCTGGAGACCACATGTAGGTCTTTTGGGAGCTGAAAGTTGGGACCTGCAGAGCTGCACTCTTTGCAAAATTCTCATTGCACCATGTGCAGATTCGGAAAGAAGGGGATGTGCTGAAGCAGAGTTAAAATCACAGGCTGAAATAATGGTGTTAGGAGGAAAAACTGAGATTCACCTGGAACTGAGGATACGACTAGGATATGAGGAGTCTATACAGAAGGAAAAGACCTCATTTGAGATATTAACAATCCAGCTGTGTATATACTTGAAAATCAAAAGACGTTAGTATATACTTAAGAATCAAAAGACGTTACACATGCAGGATATGGACTAATATTTGATTCACTTAAATATTAGAACCGAGAAAAAGATCTTATAAAAATCTGAAGTTGTATTCAAATAAGAAAAACAAAAAACTACCATAATCTACCAGCCTAAAAAACAACCCCAAAACAACAAAAAAACAAAACAACGGAACAAAACCCCAAACACCAAGAAAACCAAACAAAAACCAAATCCACACAGAACAGGTTAAGAAAAAAAGGTTAAGGATCAACTTAAGGTATAAAAAACTAAAATAAAAATGTTTTCAAAGGTCTGGAAGCCAGATAGAGAGCTGGTAGAGCTAATAGCTGCTCAGGCTATAAAAGGAGTATTCAAGAAAGATGAGGTAAGAATACAAAAATAAAATGCTTTTTCTCCATCTGGGTTCATAGCGGAGGGAAGTGTGGCAGGCTGGGAGGAAAGCAGGACAAGGAAAAATTTCTAAGAATTTCCAATTTAAATTGCTAAAAACCAGAATAAACAATAAACTTGTGAACAGGAAAATGAACACATTAGAGATGTGAAGAGCTGAGTTGGCTATCTAAAAGGGAAATACTTTCTCAGCAACCTACCAGTGTTCTCCAAAGAACAAAGAAAGATGGAAGAGAAAGTAAGCTAATATCATATACCTGATCTCCAAAAGCATTCATTTCACAAGGTGCTTTATCAAAAGCTCTTTATAAAACCAGGCTGGCATGGTATTAGAAGGAAGGCCCTCTCATGGATTTGAAAAAAGAAGCTTTAACGATAAGAAAAATTTGGGGTAAATGGTCACGACTCACTCCGGGAGGAAGTGATTAGTTGAGTCCTGCTGTGATCCTAGTGGGAGACCAAAGCTGGCAAAAGCAGTGAACAATGAGAAAGAATACTGTACTGACGATGCTAGGGTAAGTCAGTGCCCTGAAGGCAGGACTGGCTCTAAAGAATTACATGTTATGATACGTGGTGACAAAACGACAGCTGAAATTGAATGTAAATAAATGTAAAACACGTTGATTGAAACACATCCCACCTTTATAAATAAAATGATGTGCTGCTTCTATCTCCTCAGAAATTATGTCAGGAAAAATAACAGGTAGCTCAGTTCACAGCAGCAGTAAAGAAGCAAGTTGTATGTGTTATGTTACAAATTAATAGGGAAGGAGTGAAAAAAAACAGAGAATAGCATTGTGCTACTTTATAAACCAATAATACCACACCACCTTGAAGACTATTTACAGTTACAGCTCTCGATTTCAGAAAGGCCATAGTAGGACTGGGCAATAAAACAATGTTTCTGTACAGTGACAAAATAGGAATCAATGAGTGAGTCCTGAGCTATGATTCTTCACTTTGGAAAACACAACTGAGAATTACAACAGATTCCTAAAATCATGAGGAGCATGAAGAAGGTCAATGGACATGATCTCCAGAGCCTCCCCCATGAAACAAACTGGGGGACAGCAGAAGATCCTTGGCAAGCAGCAGTCTCAAAACTAACAAAATAAAACTTTCTGCCCAGGATTCCTCCAAATTTGAGTTTTAAAAGTGACTGACAGAAGAGCTACATCAGAAGAAACTACCCTGAGCTCATGACATTAGTGTTGGAAGCTGGGATAATATTTTGGAGACATATCTGTGGACAATTTGACTGTACTCACATTGATTCTCAGGTGCCCAGTGTTGGTCACTGCTGCAAGAGCTAAACCACAGCACAGTAATGTTTTTGTTATAAGGTACAGAAGTTGTGGCATAAAGTAAATGGATTATAATGTGAGGTACAATATTTTTCAGGAGTTTTTAATAGTCAGAGATAATTTGTGTGTCATAGTGAAGCAAGTATTACCCTCTTTTACATAAATCACATTCGATTTTCATGAGATGTATGGTCACCAAAATGTTACTATGCAAAAATCATTAGAAACAAAACCACAAACCCATTTTGTTCATACTGTATTGTACTGCAAAATTAATTATATTTTTATGCAACATTTTAAGTTGCGGTAGAATATTCTCCTTTCAGGCATATATACAGAATTCTTCTATTTCTGTTCAAACATAATTGTCTTAAAAAGATATGGTAAAAAATACCTATTTGCAGTACACTTTGATCTATATATTAAACTCTATAAATACACATTTTTTGACACATCTCTGGAGTTGTATCTACAAGATTTTGTTCAGTTGCAAAGACAGTAATTTACAACAGTGGTGACAATTAAATAAATTATATTCTTCATTTAAATAAATCAGCAGCCCTGAAAATAAATATATCTACAGTGGCATGTTTCCTTCTGCTATTCAGAGGGAGCTGTCATGTGTATTTTTTATTTCATGCAGATAGAACATGACAGAGAAACTAATTCCTTGCATTTCTTCAGACTGCAACATAAAAACTAGGCTGAAGACCTAATCATACTTCCCTAATTTTCATGAATTATCATTTTTGCGAGTAACAAATTGATGTAATGTAACTAATATGGATGTAACTCACAGAATTATTGCTCACTACTCAGATCCTGACACAATTCTCACACTCACATTGATCTGCTTTAGATGGAAAAAACAAGGAGTGCAAAATGTGGCTCTCCCTGATTGTTATTTATTTACTAAAAGTACAGTGATTAATTGGTCTGATGTATATACTTGGTAAGAATTAATCTAAAAAAGCTTATTATTCATCTCCTGTAAATATGACTTTTAAAGATAAGTTTCTTACTTTGCCATACAAAGAACATCTAAACCGAAAATAAATGTACTTGTGAAATAGCCTTTTCAAGTAGTAGCATTGATGAAAATTTCTTATTTTTACTTTGTCATTGAAAAGCATCAAATTTATTTATAACAGAATTCATCATGACAAAGTGAATAAGTGAAAATGTGTTCGATATTGGATGTAGACATTAAGGCTTATCAATAAAATACATGAGGGTTAGTATTTATTTTATCTTTATAAGGTTTTGTGGCAATTACAAACCATAGGTTTTGAGGTAGCTGGCAAATTTCTTAATAATTGTTTTTGAGAGTTAGTTACAATGTGATGAAGAAATGGTTATTATTAACATAAAAGCAATCACATTTGTTTGTATAAAATTATAAGAGAAGAGGAGCAATGAGTCAGAAAGTGACTCAGAGATATTTACAGCACAGGATTTATGGCAAGACTTAAGAAAACATGACAAAAATATCCCTTCATTATCACAATTACTCCTAATTTGCAAATCTGAGTCTACTGCATACTTTGGAAAAAAGTCATTAAATAAAATAAATGAAACATTCAGTGTAGTAGTTTCTCCTTATTTTCATGTAAATGGTTTTAAAGTGCTCTGATGTAAACTGCTAAATGATAGCTTCTAGAGCTAATCAATATTTTTTGTTTCCTACCAAAAGGATTTTTTTTAATGCCAACATCAGTAGACATGTATGTATACAAGTCTGTGTATCTTAAATGAACTCCATCAAATATCTTTTACTGTTACGTTTCATTTCTTTATAAGCAGAGCACAGTCCCCATTGACCTGAAAGCTAGAAGTAATCAATGTGCCAGTGTCTCTGAGCAAAATTTAGTACAGCATATATGAAAACAAATACTGTAAATCAAGCACTAAGCAGAAACAATAATTTATTAGGAGCTACAAATATCTTCCTATCCTATACAAAATGGTTCCTTATAACTGAGATACCCCTGTACTTCTGGAAAATGCAAGCCAGGAGAAAATGCACCTAATAAAATCATATTGGGCATGTTTCCCCGTTGAAGCAGTTTCTTCTTAGCTCTGTCTTAGCTTACATTCTTACACGTTTAGCAAATTAATATGAATCCCTATTTGGTTAAAGTGACTGTATGCAGCTGATCAAATCAGTTTCCTTCTAGTTGCAACTGCAATTTCAATCCCATCATCCCATTAAAAACAAATTCTGGTACATATTAAATTTATTAAAGTAGAACACTATTTAGGACAAACTTCAGGAATAAAGACTGTTCCAGTCCTGCCAAACAATTGATTTCTGTTTAATTTCATTAATTCCATTTTGGCACAATCCACATTAGCTCATATAGATGTATAAAAGGAAGCTAAAAATTGCCAGAAGTTAGAGGAGCCTATATTACACTGGGAAGCAATGTCCCAAAGGAAATCGTGTAAGAACCATAAACTGGAGAATTTTAACTTCAAGCTGACTAAAATATACACTATACAGTATATGCAACACAGAACTGCTTTCTATGTTTCGAAGATTCATGTTGTTGAGTTCCAGCCCATTTCATTTAAAATAATGACCACACTGTGCTTTGGATTACGTGTCTGTGCAGATTTGCAAACCCCATGTTTACATTTCTCCACACTGGAGCAAGCGGGCAGAGCACTGCGCTCAGTTCCACAGTCAAGCAGCTTCGTTTCTGCCTTGGCTAGACTTCTGAAGTTATTAAACCACTGAGCAGAGGAGGATGCACAGGCTGCATTTATGCAGATACACAGTGTCAGGAGACAAACTCAGCATGGTAGCTGGGCATTCGTACTGCTAACATCATTGTTACTGCCCTGGAAAGGCTTCGGACCAGTCAACAAGCCCTCTCCCACACAGCCTCTGAACAGCCCTTGGGAATTAACCGGGCCAGGACTGATCTCTCAGATGGACTTTTTATGAAGCCATCTTTTTACAGAGAGAGGAGATTTAATGCTATGGATGTGGCTTGAACGCAACAGCTGGCCGCAGAGCCTAACAGGCACTGGCACTCCTAAATTAGCTACTGTAGATGCAGTCACATGCACACTGGTTACAGGTGAAATCCAAGAGCAGAATATTGTCTCTGCTGTACTAAAGTTTCTTCTTGATTAGATTAATAAGACTCTTAAAGCCCTGTGAAATGTTCGCATTAAAACAGAATTTCCTACATACAAAGTCACTCAGTGTTTAAGGTATTACACGTAAATACCCATCACTTAAATCTCCTTCCCTGTAAGGCTGAGACAAGATTATCGATTACTATTATACCCTTACAAGAGAGAAGGCACGAACTCTATTCTAAAGCGCTTTTTAAAAACTGCAAGACAGGAAGCATAACTTTCCAAATAAATGTAATTAAAGTGTTTTGAAGGAATAAGATTTTCCCCTTTTACTCAGGCAAGTCAATCACCACATTACTGTCAGCTGTAGCAGCAGATTGAAGAAATAATTTGAAGTACATCACCAAACCTAAGGAATTTTGTCAAACCACATTTTGCAACACCTTGGTAATAAAGAACACTATCTCATTAAAAACAGGCCTTGTGTGAAACAGAAAATATGCAATTCAGTACAGAACACAAATAGAGGCAAAGACCAAGAATTATATGGATCAAGTGAATTCATGTATTTTGGAAGAAAAAAAAATAAATTACATCTGAATGATGCATCATAGAAACATATTTAACCAATTGGAAATATTTAAATAAACCTAAATAATAGAAACATTTAGATGACAATTCAGGAAAACTGTGGATCTGATAAGCACATTTTGTTTTCCTGGATGTGCTGGGTACAGACACTCTTAAGATGCTAATGAGAAAGCTTAGAAGCCACAGAATGGGAGATGAAGTTTCTTGTCATGGACTACACCACCCAGGTGAAAAGTAAATGAAGAACATTAGAGGAAGGGATGGACATTCCCATGCCAATATTGAGTGTTTCACTACAGATTTTGTATTGTACAAATTGCTTAGGCATGGAACAAAGCTTTACTTCTGCCTAGACTTCCAAGGGAACACATTGGCTGCATCAGAATACCTGTGGGGAGTACTGCAGCTATGGAGATTATGGGTTTTGCTGTTATAAACCCACAACAGGTAACTGAAGGCTTAAAGACACAGGCAAACACCACCAAAAGAAGACTCAGGAACAGCAGCTAAAATGCACACTGCTAGCAGACTGTAGGTAGAAAGCTAAACCCAGCATCCATAAAGGTGTTGTAGCTAGTTCTGTCTGCCACTGATTCCAACCATGAAACAGCAGCCTTCACTGCAGGCAGTGCTATTCAGCTGTACATCTGAGCTAGCCAGTCTGGGAGCATCTCACAACTCAGGATCATGTGTTGCAATCACATCTTCTCCATATTTAAAACATCAAAGAAAATCCAGTAGAAACAACCACTAGATGCCCCTATGGAAGAAGGTGCTAACTGAAAGATTGAGGCTTTGTTTACATAGTGGTATTAAAAATGTATTTTAAACAAATTATAAAGTGGAGTAGCTAAGCTACATTTAGCTCTCGTTTGGACACACTCATTCAGAATTTATGTGGTCTTAATTTGAATTAATTTCTGTCATTATAAACATATAATAAATTAAAATAATTAAGACAACAAAATTCATTGCACTTAAATTTTCTAAGAATCCCGGAGCAAACATTCTCCTTTCATCCCAAGAAATGTAAATCTTCTGCCTTTTGTTTTTTACACAGAGACACTGAACACCTCACAAACCCTTTCTGACACTGAAATTAAAGTTGTCTTACATCCCTATTGAGAGAAATTGATTATTCTGCAGTGCAAGTGGTAAATTAACAGTGTTATTTCAAATATCACCTTTTCACCACAGCTAAGTGGGAACTGTTCAGTCAGATGGTATAGGTTTTGAAAAGTTACGCTGGGTAACACAAAGTATTTAGAAAAAAATAATTACAGCAATCACTGCTGCACCAACTGTAGTGTTAGTCAGATTCTTTAACATTTATGTCATATTCCCCGTACTAACTGTACCCTAGTTTGGAGGCATAAAATATTTTGTTTAAATAACAAATATTTCTTACTTCAGTGAAACAACATAATTATTGAGACGAAGCCACTTCAACATAAGGCAAACACACTGTGATGATATCAAACAACCTTAATGCATTTTTTAGGAAGAAAAAATTATTTTCAGTAAACAGTCTTAATGAGGAAGCATAGAAATTTACAGCTATGATACCTCAGGCTTACAAAATACACCACCTCTATTTCAAACATTTCAAGCACAATTCCTGTGAAGAACCTTATTACCTGTACTGCACTCTGCAAAGAGCATGATTTTCACGACCAAGCAAATTAACTAATAAATGTTTGCTTTCTTTTCTAACAGGGGTCTCATGACACTTGAGAGAAAAAACTTCAAACTGGAAATAGGAAGAGATCTCGCCCCACGGAAGAGAAACAATGCCTACCAACAAGCTATTCAGAAGGCTTAACACAAAAATGTTTTAAAAAGCAATACATCTACAAAGGTTTTCTCTTCTTGCTTATTAACTGCATTGCACACTACTTTTGGTGATTTAGTTTTTGTCTGAATTGTCTTTCCACCTTTCTAACCACCTTTTTTGTCCACAAGAAGTTGAAAATTGAACGATACAAAATTAGCAACTTCTACTGTATGAGAAATTACAGTATTTTTTTTCCTTCTGATCAAAGCAGAAAAAATAGTAAAACTTAATTATTAAAATATGAAGTAGGTTTATAATCTACTCTTAAGAAATTTAAAATATTTTCATTATTTCAACAAATTATTTGAAATAAGATTTTTTTTCATTAACATAGTTTCTTCTCTTCCAAAACGTAAATACTCGTTAGAATTTGTCATAACTTAATTACTACAACAAACATATTTCAACTAGGGTTTTGTTTCAAATTCTCAGACAGTAGGAATGTACTGCCATGAATGGTTTAATATGTTTAAAATACAATTAGAAAATCAATTAGAAACACATCTTTCATTCTTTCAAAAAAGTCACCTATGTACTCTCCAAAACAACAGAATTACTTTTTAGCAACTATCTACACAGCAAGTTTGCCAATGATACCAAACTGGGTGGTGCTGTTGACTCTGTCAAGAGATCTCCCCCAGAGGGATCTAGACAGACTGGAGCACCGGGATATGATTAATGAGATGAAATTTAACAAGTCAAAATGCTGGATTCTGCACCTGGGATGAAGTAATGCTGGGCACAAGTATGAATTGAGATAGGAGTGGCTGGAGCAGTCCTGAAGAAAGAGACCTGGGTGATGGCTGGCAGCAGGCTCAGTGTGAGCCAGCAGTGTGCTCTGGCAGCCAAGAGGGCAAACCACATCCTGAGTACATCAAACACAGCACAACCAGCCAGTCAAAAGAGGCGACCATCCCACTGTATTCTGCACTGCTGCAGCCTCACCTTGAGCACTGCGGGCAGTGCTGGGCCCCGCAATTTAAGGTCCTTGCCCAGAGGAGAGCAACAGACCTGGTGAAAGGGCTGGAAAGAATACCCTGTGAGGAATGGCTGAGAAATCTGGGCTTGCCTAGCTGAAGAAAAGGAGACTGAGGAGAGACCTCATTGCTCCCAACAGCTTCTTGACAAGGGGATGTGCAGAGGGAGGGGCTGAGCTCTTCTCCCTGGTATCCAGTGACAGGATGGATGGGAATGGTTCAAAGTTGTTCCACGGGAGGTTGAGACTGATCATTAGGAAGCATTTATCTACCAAAAGTGTGGTCAAATGCTGAAACAGGCTCCTAGAGAAGTGGACAATGCTCTAAGCCTGTTGGCATTTAAGAAGTGTTTGGACAATGCCCTGAGTAACATTTTAACTCAGTAAAGCCCTGAGTTGGTCAGGCAGTTGGACTAGATGATCACTGCAGGTCTCTTCCAACTGAAATAGTCCTGTCCTATTCCATTCCACTCTATTCTAGTCCATTCTAATACATATTGCTGTAAAAGTCCTCACTTATTCAGGCTCAGGAACTTTTCATCTTAACAGGACCAATGTGATGGTGTTTTATGCTTTATGGTCAGAGCTTAGATAATGGCCTACTTTAGAATTTATCTCTTCTCATTCAACTCATGGGATGATTCTTATGTGTCAGATCTAATTTGCATAGTTATAAGTGTAGTTTAATCTTGGTATTTCAGAGAAAGTTGTTCCACAAAGCTGATGAAGAATAAAATCAGATTTCTGATGTCACTGTACAGTGGTTCCCTGCTGTCTGCACTGTAACAGCCTCAATTCCTAATCATGGCCCTCATTACAGAAAGAACTTGCATGTGTTCTCTGAACGGGGTCTCCATCCCATCTCCACCATCCACAGAACTTGCAAGAATTCAGTTGTCTTTAAATTCTCTGCCCCTTTTAAAATGCAGCTGAAATTAGTAAACAGATGAAAAAAAAATAATTTAGTGGAAATACAGTCTGAAAGATAATGAATATTTTTATTCTCCCCTCTTTGCAGTCATGGGTTGTTTCTTTTTTACTAAAGGAGGGCTTTTTTATTACTATTATTTTTACTTTTGCCTTTCTGTTCCGTATCTTCTAACCTACGCAGGTTCTGTGAGAAAAACACCTGGCTTTGATTTTCATGTTTGGTACACCCTGCACAAATCTCTAGTCCTCAACAAATCCCTGAATCTCAAAACTATTTCTGACAACTGACTTCATTCAGAGCACGATGACAGAAACTGGCTGCTGAGGAAAGTAAGTCAAGGACAGCTTACGGGGAAAATTGCCAACATGGATATTTCTTGACCTTCTGCCATCCTCTGACTTCTGAGCCTTTGCAGCTCCAAATCTCTGCCCATCATTGCACCATTTCAGGCAACCTGGAACAACCTTGATAAAACTTTAAGAGGAGAAAAGTGGTTTCATTAAAACATCTTTTTTTTTTTCTTTTTTTTGAGAAGAATAAATTTTTCTCTGAATGTGAAGTGGCTTGCCAGAAAGGCAGCAACCAGTTTCAGCAACGCGTGTACAGAGACATCAGTGCTTTTCCAGATGATTATGCAGAAGTACTAAGCCGTTCCTGTAAGATCATTTCCTCTGCACAGTTTCAAGTAAGGAATGGCAGAATGAAACGAAGATTAAAATGTAGGGCAGGAAAAGGGTTGCTAATATCTGGAATAACTCTACTAGTGTCAAATGACAGACGACAACTAACATCATAGTGGAAGCTATCAACTTATTTTTACGATAAAAATAATCAAAACAAAATTATCTCTATTTCAGCAGTGTGTTAATGTCCTCAAACCCAGCTAAGTTAAAAGATGCTGCAGAAGCTTGATGCCTCAAAGCATCAGATCTCTCCTTTGAAAACTGTCCAGAACAGCTGGTCTTGCCATTCAGTAATGCTATTTAATTAAACCTCTCCTTCTTTGTATGAAGGAATATCTTCAATAACTTTTTGAATATGTTCAGCTGACAGCAGGCAATATAAAGGCAAATAATTTGTGAAGGAATTCCTTTACTCTAATGCAATGATTATATTAATATTGCATTAAAAGACAAAAGTTCCACCATATAAATGTACATTAAACAGACATTCAGCTATTCATGGCCATTAAAATGAATTCATGTTAAGCAGAGATCTTCCACAGGAAAACATGAAAACAAGAGGACTTCTGTAATAATAGACTAAAGTCTTTTTAAAAAGTACGGTAGCCGTCTATACGCTCTTCTTGCCAATATTTCATCTCCTTGGTCAGCCCAATGCTACACTTAAATTTGTGCTATCTCCAGACACCAGCTGGTTGCTATTGATCAGTCCTGGAGTAATGCCATTAAAACGGTGCTGCAGATTTACACAGCACAATCTGATTTGCTCTACATCTGCTCTCCACTGACTCAGTGGCCTCTGGGGAGCCATCACTGGTGAAATCCATCGTATGTTACAAAGCCACTAGAGGGTGGGGGTAGGAAAATACCAAGCAGTGACCTTTGCCTATCCTCCAACCAATCCTCAGCAATGAGCGTCCTGGCAGCATGAGAGTCTGGATGCACTGTTTGTAGAGTTTTTGCTGCCCTTCAGAACAGTGATGCTATCTGCTGCTTTTTGTACAATTAGAAAAATAAGTGGTTCCAATACTGACAGAAGCAGAAGCACCACAAAAAATAATCATAGAAATGCCAAGGAACTGAAACCAATACTGTAGGAATATTAGGCTGACAAACTGGTTTTTAATTAAACTCTCCGCCATCCCAATATCATAAGGATGCTCTTGAATTAAGATATGATCTATGTGACCTTTTGATTTCTTTGCTGTCTATTCCTTATGGAGAGTTTTGTTCACTCTCCTCTGACTAGACAACTAAAATTCAATAACTGAATCATCCTGGCTTAATTATTTGTAGTTTTCAGATTTCTGAACAGTTTCAAGTGATGCACACTTGAACTTTCTATTGACGAGAAAAAAAAATTGCTTTTTGGATGACGAAATGTGTCTAAACCCTGCGATCTACTACTGTACAATTAATCCTTTTAAGTCTATCTGTTCTTTTTCACAAAAGAATTTGGAGCATCACTCTTAAGGGCAAATCTTGCTTTCCAAACTGAACTGACATGCAGTCTTCCATGGCTTTGAAGAGGACCTAATCACAAAAGGTATAGTTTAAAATATCCTTGAAATTATAATATAGACATATATACATTTTATAATACATATAATAACATCTATAACATAAAATATGCAACAATGTATATATAACAATATATATCACATTACATACACGTATAACATAACATACATAGTATTTTTCTTGCAGCCTACTTCCAGTGTTCTGCTGCTCTTTACATGTTAAAGAGCATGGCTGTTGTTAGTTGTATTAGGAGGGCACCTACAGAAAATTTTCTAAAACTAGAGCATTCCAAGAGCTCCCTTGGACACTTCAATCTCAACTTAGAAAAATGAGTCTTTAAGTTCTTCACCACTGGGTAGGGGTGATGAAGGACCAAATTCAGGATGAAGAAGTTAAAGTTCAATACTTCAAAGATTTTCTACTTAACCTCTGCTGAAACTAATCAAAAGACTGCTGTGGATCTAGATTGTTGTTTGAAAATGTTTTGTTGGTTTGGTTGGGTTTTTTTTGTTTGGGGTTTTTCTTGTTTGGCGTTTTTCTTACAGAGAAGATTTCAATTACAGGATGAGTTTATTATATAAATATACAGACACGTAACACTGAGAGCTTTGGTAATAATTATTTTGGTAACAATCTTCCTCTACAAACTTCTGTTGTTCCTAAATTAAGCAGTTCACAGTTTTCTTCAGCAACAACATGTATAATATGCAACAGAACCTCATGACAGTGTTCAGAGAAGACTTCAGACTCCTTTTTATTAAACTTCTTTCTTTACCATAACAATATTTTTCTCCTCATATCCAAAAGGTGTCATCTTCAAAAAAGACTGATGTAAACATGATTAAAAAGTGGAAGAGGAACCAGGTATTTCTAAGTGAGTCTGCAAATCATACCAAAGACGTTCAGCATAAACTTTCATGCTCAAACATGCACATACCTCAAGATCCTTTATTCAAAAAGAACTGAACAGCTGACAGTAGTAACTAGAAGAAACCATTCATCTTTTAGAAATCAAAGAATACCAGAGCTTCCTTTAATATGGGTTCAGTAGCCCTTTGCCTATCACATCAAGAAACACCCGCACAAACCTCATGCCTCTATTTTCAAGCCACATTTGTTTGATGTGTTCACAAAGAGATTAATTTAAGGTCTGAAGTACTGCACAAACTAAGTCTGTTACTACCAGCTCAAAATACATGTGGCACAGTATACATTAAAAACCTATTTTGCAGATTTTGATTAGCGATTATCATCATGCCTATTATGAATTTACCTTAGCTTTTCTTAACATCTAAAAATATCTCATCACCACTTCTTCTGACCAATCTATGTACAAATCTTGGTACGTGGTTAATGGATCTCACATTCCCATTAGAAAAAGCTTGGTTCAAAAACCAAGACACTACTTAAAAAAACATTACAAGAAAAACATGGGAACTAACAACTCCACACACGAAACACTTTTTCAAAAAATATACATTAGATACTTAGTGTCTGACAGACATATTTTTAATGTGTAAACTAATTAAGTTTAAACTCCACAACTGCAAAAGAATAGAATAAAAAAACCCCAAACATCTGCACCTCTTCAAGCAATCCTGAAGTCAAGGCTTTGAGAAAAAAATTTGCATGTGCACTGTTATTTTTATTACTTTATAGTAATCAAGAAAAGGAAATAATGCTGTCAGACAGGTTTTCATTTCATTGTTTTTTAAGAAAAGTTTGGGGGTTTTACAAACATAGTAAAAAAGAGTTGTCTCCGTTGATCAAGTAGTATAAGTGATGGATAGTCACCCATACATACATACTATGCAAAAAACTTCACACTAATAACTGGAACAATCTCTATACAAAATAACCATTCTATGAAAACCTCAAAATGATTTGCTGACTGCCACACAGATGGAAATAGTTCTGCTCTGGTTCATTAATGATTGTATGGTAATGTCTCAGTAACTATAAAGAGTGCTTGTAAAATATCGACCTGCCATTTGAGGCTCTTCTGTGAGCAACTAGATAACTGTGCAGAGTGCCTCACGGTTAAGGCTGAATAAAACAATAATCTGTATTTCATTAAATAAAATATACTGATAAGTGAATAACTGCTAAAAGCATATACTGTTGCTAATTGGAAGTGCAATATATTTCAGTATTTCAGTCATTTTTTTTTTCTAACCAGAGACCGTGTTTTTTTCTGTCATATTTATTGTCCTTTTACTTACATAGTACAGAAAAGTCTTATTCAGAGGCCTATCTAAGTAGCAAAGTTAGAATTTATGATCGAAGATGTCTGAGATAATCACAGAGGAAATAATGATTAAAAAAAAAAGACAAAAAATACAGGTGAGTGTCAAAAATCATATTTTTCAGACTCAAAGACATAGTAGACCCGAGTCCACCTAGAAGATGGAGTTCTCTGCACAACAACTTACAAAATGTGGAGATGCAAACTGGATTGAGAAAATGCTGCTTTTAACAGCTTTTAAATAGAGGTGTACATTAAAGATGACACAGAATTTCTGAATATATTATGAGCCATCATTTTGCTGTTTTGACCTGCAAATGATTAGATATAAGAATTAAAATGGTAGTCAGGTAAGAGCCCACATTATTAAAAGAAAATACCAAACGTGTGAGATGTTAAGACCTTGAAGTCTTCTACACAGCCATCAGCTTCTAGCAGATCAACAAAGTATCTTAGGATTTACTATGATTAAGGTTTCCAACATCAAGAACCCCTAAATGCACATATACTTTGGAAAGCCTGCAAGGGCACTGAGAAGTCCACTGCTGAAAGCCAGATAAGAAAGTAAGACTTGAAAAGAAACAAGTGTGGCCATCCCCACTCTTTGAGGTATTAAGTAATTTAGGTAGTTAAATTCTTTGTTTATCTCAGCAGTGTCTTGGCATGTACCTATTACAGCAAAGTATGCTCCTTTTATAGAGACTTAAAAGTAAGGGTCCAATTCTACCCCAGTTACAATGAATGACAATTTCTAGTGGTATTGCACATCATTGCCAGATTCTGCCAAAATAATATTGACACATAGAAACACACCACCATTCATTAAAAAATAAAATAAAATAAAATAAATGGAAATTGGTGAGGATGTGGGATTGAGATGTCTGAGCACAGATATCTACAGACACTTAAAACAGGGCATCCTGACCAGCCTTAGGCTGCCTCTTCAGAAAGGTAGGCATCTTCAGCATCAGTTAAGTTTCATTTGTCAGATCTCAAAAATGGCTAGAGCATCTACTATGGTGCCAAATGCCTGTGGTGAGGTAAACCAATTCCATTCAGATTCTTGGCTGCAGAAGTAAGCGGTGGCACTGAAGGAATGCCAGCCCTATTTCATACTGTCAACAGAGGTAGATCACCCCAGTTCTCTGAGCTCATGTACAAGAATCATCTAATTGTTTGGTTTGGAAGGGACCTTAAAGCTCATCTAGTTCCAATCACCCTGCCATGGGTGGGGACACCTTCCACTAGAAAGGTTGCTCAAAACCCCATCCAACCTGGCCTTGAACACTTCTAGGGATGGGCAGCCACAGCTTTTCTTGCTTTTGGAAAATTATCTGGACTCAGAGAAAATACCACAGGTAACTTTTACATACTGGCAATACTAACCAGTTTAAATACAACTCTTCCTGCTAATAACATGGATCGTAATGACATTCAGGTTTAACTACTGTCAAATATTTTTACATTAAATCAAACTCTGTTCTAAATTTTATTATGTCATAACACCATCCTGCCAAGCTGACATACAGTCATTGGAAAATTCAAATGTGCACGAAGTGCACTAGTTAAAAAAAATGTTGAAAAGCAGTGCAAGTTAAAAAACAAACAAAACCAACTCTTTAGTAGTTTGCTTGGTTCATTTGCAATGGAGATATTCTTCAAGGTCACCTGAAACACACATCATCCCTGTAACTCCACATTACTGTCAACTGAGATGAACAACCTCATGCATTGAGGGCCAGCAGAGTGAATGAAAACAGTTCAAAAGATACATATTTCTTGAATCCTTCCTATTAAATTATGTCTTTTTAGTAAATGATGTTACTTAATTGCTGTGCTAAGTCCTCTGTTTATTTCTTTCTATACCCAAGGAAAACTTCAGAACTGTTAGGAGCCACTTTTACAGAAACTACATTGAATTACTTCTATCCAAATGATGTGAAAATCAGTTTTAATAAAAGGTCTTCTGAAGAAACTTAATTACAAATGTGTAAGGACCACCTCTGCTATTTCTTTACAAGCAATCTGCTTTCCACATTTTTTCCTCTATCAGCTGCATTGGGCTACCTACAGAGTTAACAGCAGGTAGCAAAAAATTGACAAGATGAAGAATGCGTTCGCTATTAGGGAATTTACATACCCCTGGCTCATGCATCACCCACAGCTTACACAATTTTAATGACTCTTCTGAACTGACAAGACGAGGATGCTCCCACTCTGTGGGACTAATCAGAACCAGTAAAATGCTTCAGTGACCAAAATTGGACTGAAAGTTGTGTAAGTGGTTATCTTGCCTTAAAGACAAATGGGGATAGTGGGCGTTCATTTATTTTCTCTCAATTACAACATCCACTGAAACAGAAAACCCTGTTAAGACGGCAATGAAGGCATGAAGAATTCAAATCTAAAAACAGAAAAATAATCTTACTGGAAAAGACACATGAAGTTTATACAGATGGACGAAATATTACGTAGACATGTCCATTTCTGCATTCATCTTCCTGTATTAACAAGGTATCATTAAACAAGATGGAGATTTCTATGAAATGACAGAATGTGACAAGACTACTTGTCAGCAAATCTTTCTAGGTTCAAAACTGAATGAGGACAGTTTATTCTGTTTTATCGGTGGAGGATATCAAATGCTGAAAATTATATCTTTATTTCTCTAAAATGAAACTAGAATGCATTTAGTATAATCAAGAAGGGAATAAGAAGTATGTCAAGCTAGGAGAGGCTCCTAAAAGTGTATTAAAAAAAACTTTCAAGGTTAGACACTGCTCAGTGGATTAGTCTGCTTAGGAGAAGACGAATTATTTTAACAGGCTTAAAAAGCAGGAATCACAAGCTATATGACCAAGAGTCATGAAACTGCTCAGAGGATGCAAAATTCATGTTAACGGCTTCTCTCTACCAAGTATAGTATCTCTGTAGACACACTGTCATTTTCTCTTTGATCTGCCCTGCTTAGAAAGGCAGGAACTTTTTAGGTCACAAAATCTTTATGGGGCACTGAACTGGCTAGATAATTTTGGCTGAACTCAGTTTGAGAGGGCATATAGACTACACCCATTCAGGTATATCTTGAGAAGACATCAGTGCAAACTGGAGGCACAGTTCAGAGTGGTATATAGTCCATTATTATCTCCACAAATATGCTCCTATTGCAACAATAAATCTTTAAAAGACATTGCTAACTTTGAGGTCTTAGATGTATCGATGTTTATAAATCTGTAAGGCTTGACTGAATGAAATATATTATTGCTCTAATCTCCAACCCACAAATTACTTCCCATTGAAGCAATATAGTGATTTCTTTTCCCAGAACTGTAACAAAGTTATGAGCAATAAATCATACAAAAATCTTATACAGGAATTTTAATGCTTTTAGTTTTCCCCTTCCTTCTTTCTAATGTATAAAGAAACAATATCAAATGTCATTCTTCCTCCTGGGAAAGTATATTTCATCTGGCCAAGAACACTTGTTTAATCATTATGGAATTAAAAAGGAAAAAAGTAAGGAAAGAAGGAAAAAATCCAGACCGATTAAAAAATGGAGAAGTGGGTAAAGTGAACAGCTCAATATCACATTCCTCACATCCTGATGACTGCCATGTGCTAACATGCCTTCTGTTAATAGTAAATAGATCCAGTTTTTATCTACATTTCCCTAAACTAAATGGTCTAGTCAGGTTGCAGAAAAATAGTTAAGTCATCTGCTAGACTCTTGAGGGGTATCCTGCAGTGACAACACGGTCCTCTGGTACTTTCCTTCTGTGTGTGCGTAACTCACTTCGACAGCAAGTGTCGACAAGCCAGAAAAAAGTTCCTCTGAACCTAGCATGAAAAGATGCAGCTATAGCATATCATTCTGCAGTACAAAAACGTTTGTGCAACAATTTAAGACCAGAAGTCTATTAGAGACTGATATACAAACACATATTTCATTGCAAGCACTGTACTAAATTAACATAAAATTAAAGATACAAGTCAAAACAAGTAAAGAAATAATAAAATAAAATACCTATTATTATAGTGACCTATCCCATCAGCATAATACATAAGACTTTTCAGCTTTTTGGTTCTTTTGATTTGATGTATATTCAACAATAAAACAGCAGCCAAAAAAAAGAGAACTCACATAAAACTAGGTCAGTTAATACCTTCTTTAATATTTATGAAGTACATAGATATAACAACAGTACTCATGTAAGTATTTGCTATTTACATTTTATAATGTTTTTCATAGTTTTTTTCTGCAGTAATTTTCCATTAATAATCTTGAAAAGACATTTAATTACACTAATTATTTGCCTGGTTAAGTACATGTAAGGGTTTTTTCCATTTTCTTTGTTTAATTTCCTGTGTTTTAAGTGAATGAACATAAGTTAAACATGTACTGAACATAAATCCTCTTCTAATTAATTTATGAAGTCAGTGTTGGTTTAAGCAGCCTGTTAGCATTGACAGATGTACTGGAGAGACACAGTTATTGTCTACAAGCAACACAGCAATGCTTGGAGGAAGTCCTCCTCAGGACATCCATATGCTTGGCTGAAAGAATTACTATGTCTTGATGTTTTACCTGACACAGCAGGCATAGGCCAAGAAAAAAAGTAGGATTTTTCGGGAAGAAAACAGTAGCTTTTGAACATATCAGAGTTCAACTCCAAGGACGTGATGCGCACGATACAACCATAATGGTCACAGTGGCTTCCATTTGCAGGACCTAATGCACTACCCTACACAACAGTTTGACTAGAAACCCTCAAAATGCCAACTCTGCAAGGGCTATGTTTAACAAATAATTTTAGTATCTTTTTAAAATTTAATCTGGAAGAAAATTATATTAAAAAGACATCCTGACAGGGAATACTTAACTTTTATTTCTAATTCATACAGTTTACACTGTATATGAGTGGGAGGCAGATTTTTGAATAATTCAGTGGTGACAAGCCTGTATGAGAAGAGAAGGATAAGGGATGTGAGAAATTAGTAAGAAGGAAAGAACATATACACCTCTCAGGGATCCAAGAATGGCAAACCCATTGATGCCAATGTACAAGAGCCTACTAAAGAGTTGAATGGACAGTGCTCCTGAAAATGAGAAATACAGCTCCTTAACAGAGGATTCATAAAATACTATAATGAACGACAATGGAGTAGAGTCAGAAGAAAAAAATTAAGTTGTATGACAATCAGTATACGCATAAATGCACAGCTATATCCACGGATTAAGAAATTCTTTACTCTGTAATTTACCACATGTAGCTAGATATAAAATCACCTGCAGAACCTGCAATATTGGCTCCTATACATAAGAATCGCTGAAATACCATTTCTCCTTCCTGGTACAATGCATTATTAAAGCATTAAAATAAAAAATTCAATTTTTTGGATTTTTTTTCATTTCCACAGAAAGAAAAGTGCAGCTGAAAAGAATGAAGGTGTCCGTATGTAGATCATACATAGAAATGCTAAATATAGATACAGTCAGGACAGAATAATACATATAGAAAAGAATCCATATCATCTGCTGTTAAGGCAATACATAAAAAACTTGTTAGGTATTATAGAGAGATAAACCAGTCTGTCTGAAATAGGTGGAAAGACAAGAGTGTGTCAGAGACAACCAACAAAAAGACAAAGAAACACATGATCAGGTGTCAGGTACATAAGGAATACAGAAAGTAAAAGGGCAACACCTGTTATGCAGCCTGTCTTCTATGAAGTTTTACAACTAGCAAGAAGCCAACAGAAAAATGGCGCCCTTGGTATCACTCAGACTGAATCTGCTGATGACAAGGCACGGCTTTAAGATTAAGCATTTCACGCATCTAATTTGCTATGCACATGTACAGGCAGATGTCTTGTGAGATTTTCAAACATACCAGAGGAAGCAGGGAATGAAATCCCTTTAAACCAATAGACAGTTGCATATAGATCACTTTAGGCATCCAAAACCCCAGCAAACACCTACCTATAGCCAGCTTAACAGTTTGGAAAACCAGTCATTCATACTCGTGGTAGCTACTTTCAGCAAGAATACCAGCAATCAGACAGAACTGCACAAAAGGATGCTAAACAAGAGTACAGAAAGGTCTGCAAAGTGAGCGACTTGCAGTGGTTAACTCTCAGCTACCTATATCACTGAGAGGATGACTGCTGCTTTGGTTTGCATGTCCTGTAACTCAGGACAGCCAATAAAAAGTAATCTATTACGTATTTCTCATCATATATAGTTTATAACATCTGCTCCTGCTGATTTCTAGTTTATGGCCTCAAAAATTGTTCTCATAGCTTATGTCCTACCAGGCAAATAACTGGCATTAGCAGAGGCCAATGGCAGGTGAAGACGCACTACTGTTCCCACATAGATGCAGAGGTGTGACCGTCTCATGTGTGCTACCGTACAGCCACTTCCCCTTGTGTCTGATGATTACAGCTGGCTCCACACAAATAAAGTGATGGGCTTAGGGGAGAACAAAAGTTCTAGATTTCCCTAACTAGATGAAAATACATGGAGATTTTTCATAGTCAAACAGAACTGAGGAGGACACTGTGGATCACTGAGTCGGAATGCAGGCTTATATTATACAGTAGCCCACAAAATATCTATTTCTCCAACACACAGAGAGGCACAAAACAATCAGCAAAATACTGTGATAGACTTAAGTCCTCGTAGAAAAAACCAAGACCTAAAAACCATGGCACAGGAGGCAGAAGAAAACAGAAGCTTTCACAAAAATGTAATAATTTGAAAAACTGTAAAAAATATTTTAAAAAGATAATGGAAATGACATTGCCAGCTCTGTTGTATCTCATTTTACCTCTCCATTTTGCACTAAATCTGTTTTCAGTTCTAAAAGCTGAAGTCTGCCACCCTGTCATCCATATTGATGACTCCTAACTTACAGTGTATATTAATACTGAACTGGAGTTAGGAAGACTACTTCTACAATAAGAAGGGTTTGCTTACAGATATTTTAAAATAATTCAAAGGATAAATAGCAAATACTTTTGATATTTGCACACCTTCTCATGTGTCAAGTTTAATCTTACCAAATGCAGCTTTCAAGAATGTCCTGTTAAATTTTAAGAAAGAAAAAGACACTGACATACTTCAATGTTTTTAAGAAAAGAAAGATGGAGTAGCAGTAAAGCATTACTACTCTTGTTTTTGTAGAACCCAACAGTATGAACAATAGCGTTAGAGAGGACACCTTGAAAAGAGGTGGGAAGCTTTAAAAAAGTAACTAAATCCAAGTATGACAATATCATTAGAGAGGACGTGTTGAAAAGAGATGGGAAGATTCAAAAAAGAAGCCAAATCCAAGCTCTGTAAGACTTAAGGATGTTATTTCACTGGTTTGTTAAAGACTTATAGCTACCTCTTTAGATGTTCCCTGTTCCTTCAAACTTTAGTCTAGTCAAGCCTGTGATCCTCTGACTTTGGGTAGACTGTCCAGCTGAGTAAGATGAGGTCCCAAATTTTCAGTATTTGTTCCAAGACTGTTTCCAATACTTAAAGAAAAATTCTATCAGTACAATGTAATGAATGAAATTTTAAAGGAAAATGATGGAAGAAGAGGTGCAAAGCAGGGGAGGAGAAATTTTCTTACCCTATAAAGTCATTTATGCAATCAACCTATCATTAAGAGTAGGATTAGAATCCTTCCCTTCCTTCAAGAAAGGCAAGAAAGATCTAAAGGCATAGGAAAACATTCAGGAATCCCGAAGAGTTATGCATACATATGTACAAACCAAAGTTGGACAAAGTGCACAAGTGGGTTTCTAATCCATTGTTTTTTGTTAAAAAGGAAGCAAGATTATTACACATCAACTGAAATAATAATTTCAGCTGCATATCAGAATGGTAGTCTGGTAGGCATGACTTCTGCTTGCTTCAAGGGGCATACGAATAAGCTCATATTTGAAAGCCTAACCCAGAAGTAAAGATTCTGCATTGCACCCAAAATCATCTGGTATAGATCAAAAATCAGTATTCCAATAAATATCCATAGTCTTGTGCTCCAAGATAAGTGATAACGGACCCCTTCCCATGAACTCTGGCTATACATTTTAGCATGCTGTGTTGATTCCAGGGAAAAAATACTGTGATACTGAACTATTGATCATTTATACTATCAAAGATTATTTGAAAATATTATTTCTGTATCCTCACTGCAGCCTCTTTGTCTACTTTCTGTAGATTGCATGAGCACATTTCGGCCCATGGAATTAGAATTATTCACATATGCATACTACTCAACTACACATTAAGAAATTACATTTAACCCTTGCACACACTATCGTTTGTGAAGTATTAATATGAAAGTCAGAGACCAACATTTAAGCTTCTGTACAAGCTAACCGTATTTTTTACTTTCTCGACTTATTTGTTCTATACAATTACTATGCATTTTCTCAAACATTAACAAGATACAACTCACTCTCTTTACAAGAATGATAAATACAATGCATGTGACTCTATCACCTCATGATTAATAGGGTCTTTTTTATTCATGAAGTTAGATGTCAGACTCAGCTGAAAAATGTGTATCATCTTACATGTATTTATTCCAAAGCCTAGTAAAATTGCTTTACACTGCTACAAACAGATACAACAACAACCACTTTTGACTGTTTTTCAAATTAACGCAAGATTTATGTCAAATGATGACCTTAAACTTCCTGTGTTGGAAATTTCAATTAAATTTCAATTAAAACTTGACAAATATACTGGATGCCAGAATAACATAGTAATATCCATCTACCACATCTTCTAACCACACTCCCCCCCAAAAAAATCCTTGAAGCTTCAAAATAACCACTGGCCTTCTGTACCCTGGGAAGAAAAACTGCACAGTACCTTTTTTGTTTCCTCATCACCCTTTCAATCCTCTTCTCACTAGACTGAGAAATTTACTTGTAATTTAAGACCAGTACACTCTTTTCCTTTAAGACTTACTGCAAAGTAAGTTGATAATAATTCCTGGCAGTTTTACTGCTGCTCTTCTATACATTTCAAGCGACTATTCCTCCTTCCATCCAGTAAAAAGATGAGCAGCACACCAACACAATGGTACCTTATTTCCCTGTAAGTTATACATCAGAGTAATAATGAGTGTTATGGAAATATTTTAATTGAAAATTGCCTAAAAATCAAAAGGGACAGTTAATAGGTAAATTACAGCATCTCCCGAGTCCTACACTTGCTGGTTTTCATTATAAGACACTGTGCTTGCTGAAAAACCCATTTCTTAAATAATTAATAGACTCCAGAGGCCATGAAATCAAGTAGTGTAAAAGTGAAGCTGTACATTAGTGAATCAATTTTTATATATTTTCACCATTGAAGCCATAAAGAGAGTATCTGATGTTTGACACACCTGTTATATACAGCTATAGTACCAGACTGAAATAGCCTGTGTTTTCTTTCTATTTTCCTAGTTATAGAAGTATGGGGTAGACAATTATTCAGAAAATGAGAAACAGCACACTAACTAAACAAAAAAATATTTGCAATTTACTCATTCATGCTACAGACTGTATTTTTCAACAGATTTCAAGTTACTTGAAGTACGAGAATAAAGGCCTTCCTGCAAAAGTTGTTTATTTCCAGGCTGAAATTAACTGTTGAAGAGAATATGTTCATGATAAGCCTGAACAGTAACTTAGTATGTATGATTTTAGGAAAGTAGTTTTGTGCAGGTATTTTTCAAGCACAGCAGACTCTAAAACATCACTTTCTTTTTTTTTTACTTTCCTTTATTCTAGAAGAAAAAAACGAACAACCTATTTTTATGCATCCTAAGAATATTTGCACTGCCTTCAGTAAAACTAAATAGAGCATGTTGTCCTGGGTTCAGCTACAGCAGT
>NW_009943082.1:16776-35503 GCF_000696875.1 Nestor notabilis | reverse complement strand
ATATATATATATAAAATGTTTTCACTAAGCAGTTTTGTAGTTAGTAATTTGTAATAGACAAATTATCAGAAACCCAAATCTCTGCACTTGTGCACTGCATGATCTTTAAACACTCACGTGCTGGGTAAGCCTCATAGGTTTTGACTGCTACACTCAGACAAGAGAAGAAAATGCAGCTTGTGTCATTCACCTAGAGCTATGAACAAGATGACCCAGTCCAAGCTGTGAGCTGTCAGCTCACCACAAATCCTTTCCTACCACTGGAGCAAGGAGACAGAAGCATTCCACAGTCCCATTGTATAGCTACCTCCTCAGGGACCAGAAACCCATAGTATCTGATACCAGAAAATACTACCAGCCTATAATATGCTTGCTTAATCCAAAAAAAATGTTTTTGGTCAGAAAAGTGAAGTGAAACACAGGGAACAGAAGAGTTGTGACGGCATAAAATTCTGTCAAACTTGCTCATCATATAAAATGAGCCTGATGATTACAGTATATCACCCACATTCTTGCCAAGTGTCCTTATTTTACAAAACCATCACCTATAAGTGTTAGGGCTCAATAACCTTGAGTCTTTTTGGTCTTAGATTATACCCAGCTACTAGAACTTTGCCAACAGTTACATACAAACAGCAGCTGTTAAATGAAGTTAAAAGATTAAAGAGCACAACTTAAATGAGCTCAAAGCTCTCTGTTTTAACAGTGTCTGCATTTCTCAGTCCTACAGTCTTAAAACGCAAATGACCTTCAGGGGGCTTGTGCATGAACAAGGAGGGAAGACCTGGCCTTTTTTTGACAATCTTTTTTTAATTAACCTTTAGATAGCTCAGAGTCATCCCTTCTTTTTTGCAGTCAAGTGTTGCAATCAAGAAAGCAACTTGCACTACCAGGAAAATGTCACTGTTACCTTTGAAGGGGAACAGAGTAGGTGTGGGATCTGTAACTCCGTATTATCGTTTTGATTCAGAGATCAGCCCAGCAGTTAACCTGCTCTACAGACTCCACGTGTGCTGCATTGCCCTTCACAGATGGGTGTGCTAGATGCATGGCCACAGCACGTCCCACCTCAGTTACTGTGAATTAACATTCTGAATATTAATTGCCAGGTTGGACGTGGTTTTGAGCAACCTGCTCTAGTGGAAGGTGTCCGTGCCTGCGACAGGGGGTCCCTTCCAACACAAACCGTTCTATGTTTCTTGTGTAACTATTTTCCAAGTCTCTCCTCACTGACATTTTGTAGGGGAAAAAAATAAAAAATTGTAGTGGGAGTTAAGAAGGAAAACTCCCAAGGAAATAATGTAATGTTTTTCGCCTCTCTCCGCAGTAAATAAAAACAAACAAACAATTAAATAAGAGTTTAACTGAAGAATTTTTCTCATCATGTTCTTCTACCAGGAGGAACTTGTCACAGAAGCAATTACAGACATTGTACCTGGCTGAGTGTCATTCCAAGGGAGGTACAGAACACGTCTCCTCGCCCAGCCGAGGGGAGCCACCCCAGGCCCCACAGGGATCCCACAACCACCAGGGTTTCCCTCCGGCAGGGCCGAGAGGCACGGACAAGGCCAGAGCTGCTGACGTGCGTGTGGCCACCCAGGACTCAGGCTGCCAGAGCCTCTCCTCAGGGCCTGGTGTGCAGAGGTTCCTCACACACATGCGAGGCAAGATCAGCTTAGCCCAGCATCAGAGCTGTGCCAGGAAACAGACATCATCAGAGCGTGAGGGAGGCTGCGAGAAAGACCAGTGGAGTCATGCTCTGCCCTCCCGAAGACAGAGGTAGGGACAGATTTTTTTCGTAAGGCCTGTAGTGAAAGGACAAGGGGTAATGGTTCTGACCAAGAGGGTAGATGTAGGCTGGATGGATAACAATTTCTTTAATGGTGACGGTTTTGAGGCACTGGAACAAGTAGCCCAGAGAAGCTGTGGATGTCCCATCACCGGAAACATTCAAGGCCAGGCTGGATGGGACTCTGAGCAGCGTGATCCATTGAACATGTCCTCACTCATTGCAGGGAAGGGTTGGACTTGATGACCTTTAAAAGCCCCTTCCAACCCTAACCATTGTATGATTCTAACACAACCAGAAACAACTTTTCAGTTTGCATAATTCAATTTATCTCTCCCCTAACTTCATGTCATATTTCACCTAATACTAGCTCTGTTTAGTGGAAAACTTCAGGTCAGCAAACAATGACTTCAGCAGAAGAGCCCACCTGCTTCAGATTAGGCATGAAATAAATAGGTTGCAGAATCAAAGCCAAAACAACCACACAGGTAAGTTTCCTTAAACACTGTTCTCATGGCCTGGAGCACATTTACCAGCTTACTTTATGAAGTTAGGATCCAATTTATCGAGAATTAAGCATACCTCTGGTATAAACTGACTTATTTTTTGAAGGAATGTAGGTCACCAGTAACATATAACAGACATTTCAAGTGGAGAGAGAAAACCAACTTCCACAGAGATCCTATGGCCAAAACTGACTCTAAGGGACACAAAATTTCATCTGAATTCTTGGATATCAAATTGCTTTCCCAGGCCTGGAGTAATTGACTCTGCTGCTTCTACTTTTCTTCACTCATCTGAAAGACATTTCCTTCTGTGCTCATTCACTAATAGCATCTTGGAAATGTTTTTTACATGCACTTTTCTCCCATGTATGTTTTTTATTTTTCAGTGTTTTTGCATCTACAATCCAAAGCTCTTCCATTGCTTTGGATTCACTGTTTATCTGATAAAGTTCCCAGAGTGACCTCAGAGTGCCTCAATGCAACTTCCTCATCTCCCAGTATGTTCCCTTCCTCCAACAATCTAGGCTTTTCACAATTCAAGATACTTATCATGCCTCAGAGATAGCAAATGTTTTTACAGGAGGGGAACTGAAATGCGGGCACAAAATAGCATATATCCATAGAAGCTTGAAGGTAGCACTTGTCTCACCTAATTGAAGTCATCTACTTTAGCATTTAGTGGAAGATCTTTATAGTAAATGGAAGCAGAAGTCTGCAAAAGACTAGTGCTTTAGTGGGATCACTCTCTCAGAGATGTCTGCCTTTCATCCACCAGCTGCTGTGACACCTCAAACTCAGTATAGATTAGGGATCAAACCTTTCAATAGATAGCTGTCTTAATATCAGTGGGTGACTAAATCTTGAGGGTCTGGACTACCTGGAGAAGTGCAGGCAGACATGAGCTTCCTCTGTGTGCCATGCTTGGCAGCTGCTCGTGCACCTACTCCTCAGCACCACAGTGAATTAACACACAAACAAATGTCCCCAGTAGGGACAAAACCAGTGCCAACTTCTAGCATTCTTATCCCAGGTTAAGCCTTTAGCCACATTCCTGACTCTTCTTTTAATTTTCCATTTATTTTTCCTATTTTAAATATTTAACAAGGACAAGTAGGGACAGGATAAGGTGAAATGGCTTTAAACTAAAAAAGGGGAGAATTAGATTAGATATTAAGAAGTTCTTCCCTGTGAAGGTGGTGAGACACTGGTACAAGTTGCCCAGAGAAGCTGTGGCTGCCCCATTCTTGGCAGTGTTCAAGGCTGAGTTGGATGGGGTTTGGAGCAGCCTGGTCTAGTGGAAGGTATCCCTGCCTGTGGCAGGGGGGTTGGAACTGGATGAGCTTTAAGGTCTCTTCCAACCCAACACATTCTATGATGTTGACTGTTCAGATTTAAGTCCCAGGAAAAGGAAAAACCAGTGTGTTTTCCCTTTAGCACTCTTCTGGCCGTTTGCACTGGCACTACTTTTGTACCTTAAAATAGAAAAATCCTAGAGCATCTAAAATTAAAAGATTTTATGGGGTCTTCTGAACTGATGTAGACAAAATCTTTGTAGCTGCTAAAAAGAAACACTAGAGTGAGTTATTCCAATGCATTTGCAACACTGCATAGTATGCAAGTATGCATGATACATGAAAAGCTTCCTCTCAGGAAGGAGATGGGAGAAAGCGATAATCCCCTTTTTTTGTGGTGCTGGCATAGATGATATACAAGAAGACAACATGGCTTTCCTGCAGGTTTTTCCATTTCATTGTAATTTCATTTACACTCATTTTAGAAGTTGATTGAAATCACTCCACAGACCAGAGCTGAAAATTAGTAATGTCCTACCTGGAGCCTGAAGTAATGCATAAAGTAGGAGAAAACAAACAAAAAAAAAGCTAGATTATCCTTCTTAACATGACAGAAATAGCACAGTCCCCATCATATTTCCCATTGAAGATGAAAGAGACTAAATACGCACCAACATCTTGAATTTCCCCTTCCACCCCCATTCCAGCTTTCCCCACAGGGAATTGTTAAACATTACTTCCCCAGTATGATACTGAAGAACCGTTACTGAATGCAAATCTATAGACCTGTAATATTTAGATGTATCTACTAAGTTCAAGAAGAAAAGCCATAACATAAAGATGTTATTAAGAAGTGAGTTAGGGAGCCTTAGCGGAAAAATACACTGGTGATGTCAGCCTGAATCAACCTTATTCGTGGTATTTACAGGGTTTAGGCTGAGACAAGCTCTCAGACTCCTATTTTCCTTGCCTCACAATCTGTCCTCACATCTGACTTAATACTTCAATAGTCCTAGAAGTTGTCTTTTGCTCCCTGCCACAGACTATTACCTCTCTGCAGGCCAGGCTGACCTTCCATCACCGACGTCTTCACAGCACACACCAAGAGCACTCCTGCCTTCACCTATCCAGGGAACAGCCATCCTGCTGTTTTTCCACACTGGTTTTTTTTTCCTGGGGCTTCAGATCCCCGGTGAAACAGCAGCAACTCTTTTGGCTTTAAAGGATACCTTTTAAACAGACATTCCCACAGCCTTCAATTTCTAACGCTAGCTGAACAGCAGAAAGAAATACTTCAAGAGGGAAAGGGAATGAAAAATTAGCATGTTTTATCAGTCTTAATAATATGGAAGCTACATTTATAGCATTTCCCCACTTAAAAAAATAGTGCTTTAAAATACACCCCTGCTATAGTTAGATGAATGATAGCTTTAAGAATGGATAGGAAACATCAGCATTTGGAATGAGAAGAAATCAGTAGAGGTTTTATTGCTAAAAGGTCAACAACACTTAAAGAGATTCAATCTTTAAAGCCCTGCAAAATTTCATTTAAAAAATAAAACAGCACGGAGAAAGAAAATCTCTGAAACCGGGAATATTCAAGTAGTTTCTCACTTTGTGACCCCATGTTGGAAATGCTGTTGCATAGCGTATGTCCACTGCCACCTACAGACAAAGATAAGTGCACACAGACCCAGCGCAAGGAGTAGCTTTGCCTGAACCCAGGATGTCGTGATTTCCAAACATTAGCCACTCAGCAGTCTTTAAGAAGCATGCTAGCTCAGCTGTTGTGCTAGAAGGCTGATAAAGCTTTCAGAAACACTACACACATTCAAGATTGCCTGTGACTAGAGCAGCAAGGAAAACGTAAAAGACAACAATAGTGTCGTACTTGATGTGTCTATTGGCAACAGAGAGCTGTACAGAAGAAAACCGGGTCCTCTTAAAATTAACTCTATATTTGAAAAAAGCAGTTCTTATATGCATATGGACTGTAATAATGTTTATGTTGGTGAAAATTGACTGTTAGAAGCTTTTAAAACATCACTGTGGGAAACACGAACAAGGATTTTAAATGAAGAAAGCTGAAAAGAAAACTGAGTCAACTGTGTTAACAGTAATGTGATAGCACTAATACTTTTCCTACAAGCATGGTCTTTCTGTTCTATAGCAGGATTAAATACAACTGCATGCAACGTAGCCAGTACACATGTAGAATATTCCCATCATCTTCCCTTCAAAGCAACACATTAAATAGCATGATCAAGTTCCATGCAACTTACAAAATACATGTAAGAATTCAGAGTTCATGATGAACTAAGTAAATCCTAATAAAAACCAACACACAACACACTGGTAGAAGAGTACAATTTAGAATTCTGCCTCCAGATGAAGGCAAAGGCTTTGAAAAACAAATAGAAGGCACAATTTCAAAAATTATTCCAGCATAAGTTTCCCCAGTTAAAAATAAAATTGGGCTCAAGTTTCAGACAAACTTTTGCAATGTTTTACTAAGTATTTCAAACACTCTCTTCAGTATGCCTTTTTGTTTACTGGTACACTGAAATACTTCAAGGTTTTTTTCTTCCCCCAACAAATGACAAGCAGTGTTTAAATTTTTATTCCATTAGGTTAAAACATGTCAATGAAATGAGATTTCGCAGGGATCAGAGAAATAAAGGCAGCAATATTGAATAGAAAGGTTAGAACCTTTAGAATACTGCAATTATTGTCAAGATCTTACAGCAAGAACATTTTCATTAATGTTTTCAGATTGAAATAAATATATACACACACTTTTTTGTTTTAAGACTGGTGAAGCATTTAACTTATTTCTATTTGAAAGAAAGGTCACACATCTCTTTTAACACAACAGCACTATTATTAATGATTTGAAGACTTCCTTGGAAAAATCAAAATTATCAAACACAACTAAGACAATAGCCCTTTTCATTCATAATCAGCTTCACACAACTGAAAACATAGGTTACTGCATTATCTGCAGGACTGGTATGCCATGGAAATGCTCTAAGTCCTGGCAGAGCCTCTTGAAAGTGCTCGATCTCCTCAACACAAGATAAAAGTGCTGTTCTTGTGTAGAGATGGCATGAGAAAAACAATGCCCAGATCTGGGTCTGCCACAGTTGTCCTTCCTAAACCATTTTCAAGTGCAACCTTCTATGCACAAACTAATCTAGCAATGCTGCATGTTGACCAGCTCTGCCAAATTAAAATACTGGTAGCTATATTACTCATTTATACCACACTCAAATAATTTAGAGTGATTTTTATAATATCATCCAAATAATAATTTAAGAAAAATCACCTTCCATGCTTTTGGTCCTGAATATAGAAGGGACCTCCCTCCTCACAAGCTTTACAAGCATAGAATGGATGAACGTATATAACTGAATTTGCAAGTTCAATCTGTACCATTTATGATGCACTGGAAACCATTAAACTCATTTCCCTTGTGCAGCAATTCCTATGGGCACAGATGAGGAATAATCAGCATTGCAGGGTGCTTCAAGTCATCCAATTCCCAGACTAGGTACTGGCCACACCTGAAGATGTATACAGACATATAAAGGTTTCTATTAGCTTCAGATGGTTAATTTGCACTTGAGACTGTAGAAGTTTGAATCCCTGTCACAGCAGAGCCCCTGCTCCATTTCCATTTGAGAAACCCATCCTTTAAATGTCTCAATGCTCATGTTGATCAGGTCTACCCTGGATTTTATCATGCTTCCTGTGAGTAGAGAGATGGGCTATGATTTGAAAGTAGGCTCATCTAGGTAATAATCCCTCTGGTATCTTCCCCAGATAAAGCAGCATAACTAAATAAACCTGAATCTAGGAGGACCAGCCTTCATCAGGTGCAAATCTGTTCCATAAGCCAGATCCTGCTCATATACAGGAGTAAGAAATGCAAGGTAAATCTCAAACCAGGAAACATGTAATTAAGACAATTTCCCTGAAGAAAAAGGGCTCTGATTGATGTGATAGGAACAAGGGAGGAGAACACACCCTGAGGCTCACTGTCCATGCACTGGGTACAGATTAAAATAAAATGTTGTGGTTTAGACAGATACCATTTGTTAGGTTTTTGGGAGTTTGCAAAAATCTGACTGGGAGGTACCTACAGGTTCTCCATCCTCCTTTCACAAGCTCTAGTGTGTTAGTATGCCTGTTGTGTTAAAAACAGAGGTATAAGCTCTGACTCATTTTTCCTAATTTCTATCCATAAGAAGAAATGCACTGAATGCTATGGGAATAGAGATGGGAACACCTGGCTAAAACCAGGTGGGAGGTACAATGGGCAAGAAGCAATGGAGACAGGCCCAGGATCAGTGAACCCTTCAGCAAGCTTGCAAATTGCACCAGCAGCTAAAGAAAACTCCAGAAAACAAGCAGCAACTTTACACATGCAGTCATAGCTTGCACAGCACCCAGTTTAACAAACTAGAAACAAACAAATAAACAGCTATAAGATAACATTGTCCTGGGTAGAGGGGGCTGTATTTTATGGAAGAAGGCTGGAAGCACATCAGTCTTCTCTCACATGCTTCTAGCTACTGTCTTTACCATGTAATAAAACTGTCAAGTTCTTTTGGCTATAGAGAATTCTCTGTCTCTCCTGTCAGCCACTATAACCTATAAATATTTCAAAATATACTCTATTTACCTCTGCTCCTCTTTAAACTATATAAGAGTATGGAGAAGCACTTAGGAATCATGTACTATTTTGTACTTTTAATGAGCTGCAGATCATCATAAGCATATGCAGACACGTCAACTTCATCAGCCTCATTAAGGCTTAAAAACATTTCTTTTATTGAGAATTAAAAATATCAAATTCACTGATGAAAGACTTAAAATTGAAGCATGATGATTAGCCTGGAGGTCGCTTCTTGCTAAACTAACTATAGCTCCTGGAATCTGAACCACTGTCTCCCAATTACTGAGCACAGCTCTGTGCCATGAAGATTTAACAGTTCAACCCTGCATCTTCAACGTTACACTGACAACCCAGACGTGCAAATATACAGATCAACTAGAAATCAAAACTTTCACTTCCCCAAAAGATTGTGTTCATAATCATCTTACCATGATCAATAGCACAAGTCAGGTGCACAGCACACAAGAACAGAGGCTAGTGCTTCTGTTGTGACGTACAAGATGCTGCATTAACACAAGGGCAACGTTACAAAGCTGTGTAGTTTCTTCATCCCCTGCTTCTGTTTGTCTGAAAAGCTTGGGAGCTTTAACAAACCAACCAACCAAAAAAAAAAAAAAAAAAGAAAAAAAAAAGTCCCCCAAAACCCCCAACACATTGCCATTCTGGGAAAGCTCAATACGCTACCAGCCAACCTTACCACTTTGTTAACATAATTTTTGGCACTGAACTTGCTTTTTCTGCAGTCATTCAGAAAGGAACCTTCAAATCAAATTTCTTTTGTCACAAAAAGTATTTGTTTTAGTCTTTCCTTGTCCGAAAGAGTGGGGAAAAAAAGATCATGTAGTATATTCTTTTTTTTTTTTGAGGCTTAGGTTGGCTTTTCTTTGTCTTCCGAAAGTCAAATAAGGACTGTGTGCTGAAATGCTGTGCATTGCTACTTGAATAGAAAGACAACTCTGGCACATCTCCACTGATTCTCAAGTGTTTTTGTAGTAAATAACATTAAGTACTCCACATTTTATATAAAGAGGAATCCAGAATTCACAAATAAGGTTGTTTTGTTTGTTTTTGCTGTATAACCATTTCCTTGAGAATTCCCTTTGCTCTTAGTTCATATTTCTTCCTCAGATTTCTAGCTATAAATCATTAAATAGCCAATACTCTTCTAAAAACCTATTTCTCTGAGGTGCAAAATGCAAAGTACCAAACTTTCCATTGCTAATGCAAGTTCATATTGCTATTACATAATAGATGATTAAGTTATCATTGCATGGTTTTCTCATTGCCTAAAATCAATCCCTTGGAATGGAAGCTGGTTCATGACTACAAGTTCACATAGGGCAGAAGGAGCTCTGGCAAAAAAAAGGAAAATTTGCTAATTTGCCTGTAAGAATAGCCCTACAACTGCAGAGAAAAAAAAAAAAAAAAAAAAAAATGAAAAATGAAGCTACATTTTAGAGGTAAAGATAAATGGCATTTCAAGTGTTTTATTTCTAGGGATTCTGAAAGACCAAGTACAAGCCATGCTTATTCATAACAACAATGTATGTGTTACTTATAACACATGGCTGATGAGTATATTTCACACTAAATGAACTGTGATCATTTATGTCGAAATAGTGAAGTTTGATGAAAACCTCATTACTTCAAGAAGGACTCAGGTTGTCTTTCATGAGAATGACTCTTGTCATTATTAAAAGTCAAAGAACCTGGAGAAAAACAGTCACCTGTTTTAAAGTATTAGATTAAAACTTCCAGTACGTACTTTGCTGAGAAAAACGAAGTATCTCTGTTTTGAGGTACGCAGAGGAAATTCATATATCGATCCCTTCTGTACCAAACACATTCTGCACTGATTTTTTCTGTCAACACACAATAGGACAGGGGTTTTTATTCTTTATTTGTGGATTTATTTAGAAAAGAGGTGAACTAGTTTTTTAAATACACTTTGTTCTGCAAAAGACAAGCTAGTATTTTAGCACAATGAGAGCTTGTCCTATGCTATGTTTGGGACACATGGTGTACTAAATAGTTTTATACAACATGGTCACAAATTTTTAGCTAATATGCTCTGGATCAACTGTGAAAGACCTCCAAACCACAGCAGTCCTCACAGATGTTCTAGCGTGTTTCCAATGGAAAATAGCAGTTTGGATTAAACAGACACACAGATCCTCGTCTGCAGTGTCTCCAAGGAGTACCACTCTGTATTGTCAGTTATCACCTCACTGGTGCGTTTTCCACAGCTATCTGCCTCCTGTGCAGGAAGATTATATTATTTCTTCAAGGCTAACCTACTCATGGGATGAAATAAGCATTTAAAAACCCATGCCATTTCGACCCTTGAGGAACAGACCTTTTCAACGTAGGATTTTAGAAGACATTAAAGGGAATGGGCAGCTTTTCATTCTGTTTTTCAAAATATCAGTACTTTCAAAACTTTAGTTTTCTTACAGCAGAATAAAGAAAAATTATCCTGGCACCACATAGCTCTTTTTTAATTGTACAGCTGCATGCTGCTAATTTCTTGTTCTCTAGACATTTTTTCCTTGGCTTTACCCCTTCTTCCTTATCTGATTACAGCAACTTGTGCCAATAGCAGAAGAAAGAACATCGTACCAGAGTACATGACTGTGATGCCAAGGAATTCAAGTTAGAGATTTGGATTCCTATGACCATGCAATCTTGACACCAGAGAAAACTAACTGTGGTAGGAATAAATGCTGAACTTTGAACCCTTGGTAGTAAAGGGAAGGATACAGAGGATAGGAGGGACATGCTGAGAGACGTGCAGATGGAAAAATGGGAGAACTATGACCCCTTCCTTATTGTAGTTACCTGTTAGAAAGTTTTTCTCCTTACAGCTAATTTAAGTCATTTTTATGCGAAGGAAACCCAGCAGTTAACTTTTCAAGTTAACTGAATCTTTTTTTAATAACCCTAAAATCAGATGTGATGTACAAACTGTATGCTCTGCCCTTTTAGGGCCATTCTAAATTCTACTCTTGGCCTCAGCTGCAGCAACTATTCAGAAGCAGAGCCAGCAAGTTGAGACCTGCACACTAAGTTTAAAAGTGGAGACATCAAGCTTATGACCTCCTCTGTCACTCAGGAAGCAAGAGCCCAGTCCACCTGCAGTTTTCCTGTGGGAGGTTCCAGCGAGCACAAGCAGACTTCTTCAGGCCCTGAGGCGTGGAGCAGGGAAAGAACGAAGGAGTGCGCTGCAGCCTGACATGTTTTCTACATCTTGGATGTTGACTTTGCTCCTGGATTCAAATAGACTAATGTAAGTTATTTGTTGTAACTCTCTTCATGGTTTCAACAGTTTGATTTAAAACTGAAAACACAAGCTCTCCAAGACGCTCACAATTTGCTTAGAAGTTTTTGGCAAATACTAGGAAGATAAAAGCCATTCTGTAGCAATGAGGTGATCTTAAATAGTATACATTACATATGCTGGTGCTAATGTCAATGTGCAAGTTTCATTGATGTCTATGGTATTTCACCTTCCTGTCCAAACATATTGTGTTCATCTGAACTAATGTGTGTGTGAACTCCAGCTAAGCCCAGGACTTCAGAGTAATAAGCATGCAGAGAAAAGTTTTGCCTTACTAAGTAAAATGACAAGAAAACCCCCACTGACAGCATGCACAGGTAGTTAGGAATCACCTGCCACATGCACATGCCCACTTGCTTTTTCCTGTTCCTTATGTACCATGTCCTGCTGATTCCAGTGATGGTTGAAAGAGGTGAGGAAAAAAAAAAAAAAAAAAAAAAAAAAAAAAAAAAAACAAAAAACAACAAAGCACAACAACAACAAAAAAAAAAACAAACCAAGACCAGAGCTCAGAGGATTGGATACACTCAAAGAACAAAATCAGATTATAAAAGTAGTGTAATAGCCAGTCTTACACATAAGTTTTGTGAGACTGACTCTATGTAGAAACACTCTAGCACTAGACTGTGTATGGGAAGAATAGTAATGGGCCATGCTCTAGCGAGACAGCTGTATACTTTCCCTCTGTCTGGATTTTTCTGTTGTCAGGTTGATTAATGGAATGTCTTCATGTTTATCTGCTTTTGGATATCTTAAATCTCAACAACTCCATTTCATGTTCTTGCCACCAAGATTTCCAGTAGATTTCTTTCAGCATGTCAGAATGACAGATAAGTTCCTGCAGCCAACCTTGTAGAGAGCTCCTTATTGTTTCAAACTTGTGTACTCACCCTGGAGGTCTTCTGTACAAAGGCCTCCAGAGTTTTAGGTCATTTTAAAGTCTATGTTGAGTAAAGGTGTCATTCCTCTGCTAGAGAAAGCTTTAGAGCAGAGTTCAGGGCCACGTTCTGAAGTTTACTCTGTTTTATATCAGTTCACAGAAATAACCTCAATAAACAGTAAGTAATGTGATGCAGCACGTGATTGATCTACTTTATTTATAGAGTTGCCTGCTCTATGTTGTAGTGCCATAAAGTTACTTATGAGATAGTTTTATTATTTTCTTCTGAAAGCTTCAAGCTCTCACTGGCAGCACGGCAACATTATCAATACACATTTTTAATTCACTTGCAAAATGTTACTGGTTTGAAGCTAGCATAACATAACTACTTTCAATGTTTCGAGAGTTTTGAAAATGTACAACTTAAATGCCTTATGCTAATTCTAAATAAACCAGTTCTTGCCCTCACTATGGATTTTCAGCTGCAATAGTGAACTTAATCAAGCTCCAATGTAGCTGTATTAGTAATGGTGCTTTATTATGCTCATCATTGGTTTTGCATTGAATGAGTGAATTTAAGACTGAGCAATGAGGTGGAAGATTGATCAACCACATGGGAAAGATCATATCTTACCTCTGCTCTACACTGTGCAATCATTTAATTTTCCATGCAGCTGAAGGACCAATTGCCCATACTGCCTGCAAGGCATTTTTAACATCACAGCATAATTATTTGTCATGATTGGAATCAGAGATATATCTTTAATTGTATGCTTTCCCTTCACTCCTAACAGCCCCTTCCAACATTCTTTAAGTTGGAGTTTAGCATTGTGCCTCAGCTCTGTACTGGAGAGGTATTTGGCATATTGCCCTGAAGTGGCTTAAAAAGAAACCATACTCATAACTCATCCTTTTCTGGAGAATGCAGGCATGTAAACTGCAGGCTTGGAAATTTTTCCTTTCTAAGGAAAAGGAACATACAAGAACCTCATGGTTCATGTTGCAAAACTTGTGATACTAGCCTGCAAATTTTGGAGCAGGAAGAAGGAAGGAAGAGGACATTTGGGTTATTTGAGTTCTAGGTAATGAGAATGGACCCTAAAGTAGGGTGTTTCCCCATATTCTTTGCTATTGTTACTTTTTCTGAATATGAAAACTTGCTTCTTCACTCTGAGAACACAAGATGGTTTTCCCAGTCTATTTAACTAGAACCTACTATGGACAAGTTGAAACCATGTAGATCTTCCAAGTAATCAGATCACAAGTAATCAGATCAAAGCAGAAGTACAAAATGGGGTCAAATACATAATTGTTAACAGAAGTGATAGTAACGGTAAATAAGACTCTTAAGGTAGCTTTAACTTAGAGATGCAGTCAGCTCTACATGTGTCTAGAAATGACTACCACATTTAAATCCCATCTACTGCCCAAGGTCCATGCAATGCAATTTAAGGCACCTATCAATCACACACAGAACTAATGTCATTAATATACAAGTGTAGTCATCAACTTTCTGTTTGTAGCCAAATATATAAATGAGTGTATGTACAAGAATATTTCTCATTCTTCTCCCTGTCTCAGAAGGGTCATCTGCTTTGTAAACTCTAGTTTCCAGCCAGATAACAAACATACTGGTCAAAATCATTCTTCCCTCCAGAGCAGGGGAAGGCTCTTCTCTCAAAGTGAGGAGGAGCTACTGGCCTGTTTTCCTGGAAGCATGGTTTTACAGTACAAATCTGATCTTTCATACATAGCGAAGGGCACTTCTCTCCAGCTGAGATCAGAAGAGTTTCTCAGAAGATCATCTGGTTCAAATCCTATCCTTTCCACTGCCTGCTTTTCTGAACTGGTTTATGATCACCTGATAAATGCTTTTTAGCCCATACAATTATAGTTCCTGATAAAATAGTAAGAATCCCAGAGCATGCTTCTATGTTAATATATTAACATTTTCTGTCTATTTACCAAACATGTTAGTTCAATTTACTTCCCAAATCTGACTGTATGGTGTAACATGATTAACTAAGTGTTTATTTTAAGGTAAACACTTTAACACATCTACCTTTCACTGGTACAGACAAGCAGTTAGAAGTCTAATGATAATGATGCCATTTGCTAGTCGTCTTCTTCCCCCGCCCCCCTTTTGTTTTTTCATTAAACAGTTGTCTTTGTTGGCCTGAGTTGGCAACTAAGCTCACTTCCCCCCATGCCCTGTGGGATGGAGCGGAGAATCAGAAAGAGAGGGAAGAATAAAACCTGAGACAAGTGATGCACAACACAGTCGCTCACCACGTGCTAACTGATACTGAGCCTGTGAGCAGCAATCAGTAGCTCCTGGCCAACTCCCAGTTTCTGTACTAGGTGTGATGTGCTGTGGTATGGAATATCCCTCTGGCTAGCTCAGGTCTGTCCTGTCTCTGCTTCCTTCCAGCTTCTTGTGCCCCTCCTCACTGGCAGAGGATGAGACTGCAGAGTCCTTGATGAGGGTGCTACTGAGCAACAACTAAACCATTGGTGTGTTATCAGCATTGGTCCCAGACTAAAGCCAAAACACAGCACTGCACCAGCTACTAGGATGAAAAATAACTCTATCCCAGCTGAAACCAGGACAACAGTAAAATGAAACACTACCCTGTAAAATTACAGGGCGAAAGTAAATAAGAAATTTAGATTAGAAACATGAAAGCCAGAAACAGAGTCGTATACTAGTAAATCTCAGATGCCTCTACAGTTCTGTTTAGCTTGAAATCACTGTTGATGTGCCTAGTTCTTCTTCATTGATTGGTATTAACTTTAGTCGTTCATTGGTATAAATAAATCCTGAAGTATTAGTTCATCATTTTACAATATTAAATCCTGAACACTGCTTACAAAAATCAAGGGACAAGTACCTGAACTCAGATGAAATATTAAATTTAATGTAAATTTGGTATAATCTTGTTGTAAGCATTTCTTACTCAAGCTCTCCAGAAAGTGAAAAAGGTAATAGATAGAGAAGTTCAACACAAAAAAAAAAAAACAAACCACCAAAAAAAACCCACCAAAAAACCCCCCACAAACACCCCCCCAAAAAAAAAAAAAAAAAAAAAAAAAAAAAAAAAAAAAGAAACCCACCAAAAAACCAACAACTTGCTGTGATGGAGAAGAAAAAATACTTAATAGCCTTCGTTCTGAAAAGTGGTTACCACTTTCCACAGTGACTTTTTTCTCATCTAGTTGACAGGACACAGAATGCTTAAATGAGAACATCTGCAGCATTCTTTCAGTACACTGGGGAAAGGCATGAAAAGCAATATGTTAGAGTATAAGCAACAGGGATTCTTTCTTTGCAACTCGGTCAAAAGATGCTGCATGTAGGCATCTTTAATTTTTAAAAATGAATTTATTTAGAATTCTTAAAGAAACCAGCTGTTGTTATTGTATCACTGCTTCAAATTCCTCTGAGTTTAGCATTTGGAAGCTGACATACTTATTCCATTAATTTAGATGTCTGTGAGCGTTTCCCATAGAATAATTGTGTTGCATAATGCATGACTATTCATTCTCTGGTAATGTCATTTGAAAAAGGAATGAGAAGGGAGGAGAATGGGTAGTTTCTTTGATTTTCTTTTTCTTTTCTTTTTTTTTTTAATCAGGCTCCAGAAGTTAAATTTTAGTCATGCTTTCCAAGTGCAAGAATGTCATTGCTGCTTTCATAGGACTGAAGTTTACATGGTCCTCCCTAGGTCTCCGACTAATCATCAGTGTTTCCTTTTGGTATATATTAGCCACAACATCCCATCTTTTTTATAGTCTGGGTCTGATTACTTCTGAACTTTATATCTGTCTTGAAAAAGAATACACAGCAAACTAGTATCCACAACGACAGACCAGTTGTCTGCCTAACCCATCATTTGCTTTCTCAGTGAATCCAGAAAACACAGCTTGTTAGATGCACCTGGTTTCGGTATTCTTAAAGCAGAAGAACATTTCGTAAAACAAAACATCTCCTGAATACTAGTCTTGGCCTTTTTCTTGTTGTCTCCCAGCTTCCCTTCTCAATCTGTTGAAGCAATAGCTTCCTTAGGATACTGCAAGACCCTGTACTTTGGGATTGCCAAAAGAGGTGGTCATTTGGAGAACCTACAATTTTCTCAGCTAAACCCAAGGCCAAGAGACTTCCATACCCTTTCCCCATGCCCATTTATGGCCACAAGCACTCAAACTAATCATATGCCAGCAAAACTCTTAAAACTGCTCTTCATCCCTCATTTATCAGAATAGCTTCTCTTGGTGGAGTCCAATGCAACTGTTGGGTGTAGAAGGGCTCATATGTTCATGTTTTGCTATATATAACATAATAAAGAAATGTCAATGCTTGTAAGGGGAGTAAGAACACTCACTAAATTCCTTATTTATAATAGCAAGCTGTGCTCATCTACTTTACTATACTGAAAGGACATCTAGAAGTTCCTTGTCACTGCTGTCTTACCATTTCCATGTATTTCTACACTGAAAGGTTTAACAGGAAGCACTTCAAATATCAGAATTAGTATAGACAGTGTTCCTGCTATGAATAAAACAAGATCTCTTGGCAGACATTATCCAGTAGGAAATATCCCTGGGCTTTTGGGCCATGAGGTGCAGAAAGCTGCAGAGCTAGGCCCCTTGGCAGGTCAGCCTGTTCAGAAAGAGGGTCACAATGCCATGGAAACCCATTAAAGCATCCCAGTACTAGTGTTAATTTGCAGAATGGATCACAGACCAGAGCTCAAAAATGCTGCACTGATTCCCAGTGTGGATAGATTCCCACCTGTCAGCCTTGATGCTCTCAAAATCAGTCCAATATTAGGGTGCAATTAAACAGTGATTCTTATCTACGAACATCTATGAGTTGCCCATTTAAGAACAGCTTCGGTGTCCTAGGTTAGATAGTGTCAGCAAACATCATGAGGCCTCACATCAACGCTAACATCCACCACAGCTGCTAGCACAGACAGAAGAGCAATGGACTTTGTGTATGTCACTGAGGCTAGAATAAGTTAACTGAAGAAAACTTACTAGGATAAACTTTGAGTGACTAAAGAAGTGAAGTGGAGATACTGCTAACAAGAGCACAGAAATTGAAGAAGAGGTAAGAGAAAAGTAAGAGATCAAGATTAAAGAGTGAAAGATTGGCCCATTCTATGTGAGGTGGTGGCAAAATGGATTAAAACCATCCTTTTTGCCAGGGAACTATACTTTGTAACAGTGAAATCTCTACTACTGTTAAAAAAAACCCAAAACAACAAAAAAACAAACAAACAAAAAAAAAACCCAACAAAAAAAAACAAAACAAGCCCCACAAAAAACCAAACCAAACCAAACCAAAAACCGCACAACACCACACAAAACAAAAAACCCAAAAACAACTTCGCACACCACTTTAGACTCAGTAACATGTAAGCTCTTATCCCATACAGGCAGTTGTCAGCTCTCACCTTTACTCATAGCATGAAGCCCTAAGAAAACAGTGACAGGCACAAACTGATTTGCCCCGTGGATCAAATTTGGCCAGGCCAACATGAGCACTCTGATCCATCCATTAGCTTTAAAAGGGTGTGGTCATGGGCTATAAATCTATCACTAATAGCAGAAGAAAGAAGCAATGAAAAAAAATGAAAAAAAATGAAAAAAATTGAGGACACTGTATAAATCGAGATGGACACTGTATAAATTGAGACGAATAGCCAGTGAGAAAAAGGCAAACAGAAATTAAACATCAGGTGAAAGTGAGTAAAACCCCACAACATTCTTGCATTCATACTGCTTTAACGCCTCCTCACAACATACACAAGAGAACAAAAATCTACTGGCTCTTGTTTATATGCAGGTTTGTTGATTGTTTAAACAGAGATTAAAACAGCAAGGAAATTCTGAACAATTAGAGACCTATTAGCTTTCAGTCTGCACTCTACAGCATTTCAAAGGCAAAATAATTGGTCCAGTATGGCACTAGCTATCAATGGGTAGAGACCTGAAAGTTGTCTTCCCAATAAGATTTTCAACAGTAAGCTTATTTTCTGTTATCAGTCTGCTACTGAAGACAAACATAATTCTACCACTATATACAGCATTTAGAAATTATTATAGAGATTCCCCTTTGTTGACAATAGTAACCACTATGAATTTATACCTACAACTATAGTCACTTTGCTTTTGATAATTGTTTGTGAAAATGAACAGGCACCAAAGCAGCTATAAGAAAGTCATGAACTGAAGTAATG
>NW_009943082.1:2034-16745 GCF_000696875.1 Nestor notabilis | reverse complement strand
CAGGAATAAAATGACCACATTGTATAGAAGAAAAATATGTTGAGTGCTCAGGAATAAAAATAAAAACATCCTACGTCAAGTATACGATGTAGTCGAGTTAATACAGAAGCTCTACAGTGTGAAAGCAGGGCAGAGTTAAGCGCAAACAAATCATGTCCTCACCACATGCAAAAGTAAGATCATTAAAAAGAGAAATTACCACATGGGAGAACACAACATTTAAAGCCTCAAGTGAGTCTACAAAGTGGAAAAATAAAGGGTATCATACATGATAGTCTAGAGTGTATTTAAAGGAAATTGAAAATTTCTTCAAAAATAGCCTAAATAAAACATTCCTGTGGACAGAGGGTCGGCAGCTACACCATTTCATAAAGATTAACCTGCTGTAATTAAGAAATGGAAATATTTCCCATTATTTAAGCACTTCAGTATTTCTCATTACCATTACCTACATAGGGTTATACAGCATCGTTGATAATCTTCACAACTGTTCTGTGGACCACAACAGTTTCAGTGACATTCGAATTTTCCCCTCTGTGCTTTGGACATTTTTTCTTTAAAGATTTTTTTTCTTCATTTATTGAGTAACCCTAAAGGAAGCTTTTTCTTAGGAATTACTTAATTTTATGCTAGTAAGTTCTTTCTTTTCTGTGAAAGAAACAGTCACATATGAGCAAACATGTTTAATTTTGTATATTCATAGATCAAAGTTTCTTTAAGTATTGAATACTGAACTCTGCCTGAATGATAGCAACGTGGAAAGGCAATTTTCACGTTTTACTGCATATGATATTTAATACCTGCTTCTTAGGTCTAGAATGCCCCAGATAGGTTTTTGATTTTATTTTTTTTTTTTAAATCAACAGTGGGATTATTCTCAGAGTTTCTCTGTTAAAACTGATCCACAGTCTGTCATTATGTTTATTACCAAATTGGCCATATTTACTGGAAAAATGGATTAACTATTCTCCAATGTGAATTCGCTTTCTTTTTAAGATGTTGGCACCCAGGATTAGAAACCTATCATTTCCTCTTCTCAGTTTAGTACTTGTATTCATCATTATGAATCATGTACCATATAAATTTACCTCAGAGATGAGCATCAGTCAAAAAAGTCTTAAGCTGGTGTCAGTGATTTTATTGCTGTTTTAAAGACCACTATAAAAAAGAAAAAAAAAAAGGCACAAATCTAATTTCAAGTCATACATCAGACTGCCCACTTGACATAGTTACCTACTGGTTGATAAAAGAGCCAAATATTTGATCTGCAAGTTCTCCCCTGAAGGCTTACACACAAAGAAGCACCCATATCCACAGTAAAGACACAAACGTAACCTCCCTTAATGCACACCATCAGCAGCAAGGTCAGAAATACTCCATCTTTGGGGGTATATCCTCTCTTCCCATACAGACAGAGTCTGTGAAAATGAGATCATGAACTTCAGACACCACTTGAAGTATATTGGGGCTCTCCCTTTAACTTCAGAGGGACCATGCTTTTACATGTGTCTCTCAGAAGTTTGGTTGTAAGTCCATTAGTCACAAATCTTTCAGCAGTTTTTATATCAGTTTATCAGTTTCAAAAAGGAGGCATGTTTGCTGCCTCCCTCTTCCCACCTCTCCCCTAGATTGCTGTATTCTGCAGGTACTCAAAACTAATGTACAGCTAACATTCAGTTGACACTTGAAACATTAACTTGTTTAAAACGTCCACTTAAAACATCAATAAAGATATATTTTAAATGCCATCAATTTCTCTGTATGTATCAACCCATTAGTGCTATATTCTGTGCTCTGAAGCATAGTTTAAGACAGATTACACTTACACAGTAAGTGAATTAAATTAACTCTCAGCTGACTCCAGGGTGTAAGGACTAAAACATTTGGATAACTAACCACTGTATTTTGGCAATTAGACCATGTCCACACGCACAGTGTGAGCAGCGCCTGGGACCCTGACCTGTCCATCAGCTGCTTCTGGCTTAGGCAGTGTTCATTCCCACTTATTAGGTCCTACTCTCTGCCATGCAGGGGACTTAACCCATGTATTTACTATTGAATGCACCACTTTAAGACTGAGTTCTACCGCACCCTACTAAGCTGCGTGTCCCTAGAGCTATAAAAAGTCTTGAAACCTTTGACTAAGGGTACTGTAGCTCAAGACAAATTGCCAGATAAAACATACTGCACAAGACCAAACTCAGACCCAGGCTAAGCGCTTTGTGCTGCACCACGGGTTGGTGTATACACTTGCATCTCTACCTGGAAGTAAAAATCAGTCTGTACTCTGCCTTTACACAAAACCCTTACACAGAGGACATCCTATCTATGGGGAAGTGATTCCTGACTGAAACCAGGAAAGATTAAGAGATTAAGGAATAGGTCACTAGGAAAACAATTAAGAAATAAGCCTACCCCAGTAGAACACTCATCAACAGGAACATATCTGAATTAATGCTGTGAGTGAATACAGTATATCTTCAGGTATCTCCCATATAGTTGCAAATAGAACTTGCACTTTCCAACAGCAATACTCATACTTCAGGATATTTTTTAAATAATCAAATTCAAATTTGAGCTGGAACACATAGAGAAGTGAGGGGAGCAGGCCTTGAAAGAGAGCAACACATGAGCGGAACTACAAGTAGCTGACTGGGAACAGACCTGCCTCAGCACAACAATTTGGAAAAAAACCAAAACAAAACAAAAAAAAAAACCAACACAAACCCCCCCACACCCCCCCCCCGCCATTTTCTCACAGAATGAGAAATTGTGGAAAAGACACTACACAGTAAATTTTCTCACCAACATCACAGAATTGCCCGTTTTCCACAGGCATTCACTCAGACCACAAATACATGTAGATGATGGACATGACCTATGCAATTCTCTCAATTCTGGCTTTATCCTAGCAAAAGAAGACAGGCATTTGTTCCCTGATGCAACACAGCTCTAAGAGAATTGGACTGTCCTTTAAAAATAAAGGATAAAGCTGCTTTTTCCCCCCACTGGGGTGGAATAGGTGATTCTTGACTCAGGGCTTCAAAAGGCCTTTTTTGACCAGTGGGCCTTTTTGAACCTGAATTTAAATGCTTTTTGAGAGAGAGAAAAGCAATTCTAGTAGACTTCTCACACTTCAGACTCTGCAGTCAAACCATGATAACCTTCAGAGGAATTCATTGAAAGATGCAGATACTGCAGTGGGGGTTACAAAAATGGGGAGGGAATGCTTTCTCCACAGTGCTATTGTCTGATTTTCCATCAGAAGTCATGGCTATTAGCCTTTCCTATTTATAAGGAAATATTTAGAAATATTTCATCTGAGCAAAATTTATCAGAAGTCAGGTTCCATTTTCATAGGCTAAACAAAACATGAAAAGTTCAAATGCTATATTAAAGCACTGGTTTTGCAATATTAAAAAAAAATCAAAACCAAAACAAAACCACAGCATGAGTGATTAAGCTTCTGATTCTACTGTGACTTTGGAAATTGTAAGGGATTTTCAGTGTTTGTATTTTACAAAGTAAGGACTGTGGAACTTGATCTGCTATTAATAAAATTTCCTAGAGACCACATAGATCCAAGATACAAATGGCATTGAATGTAAAAATCTATAACTAATGATAAAAAGCCACTGTTTCTGTTCATCTCGGTTCTCTTACTGATACTCATAAAAAAGTGTAAAGTGCACTCTTTGTATGGGCAGTAAAGATTTAGATAACAGATCTAGTTTAAATTAGCACTATACAGGCACCCATCTACAGTCCCTCAATAAATCAAGCATTGAGATTCAGCAAGTTAGTGTTATAAATCTACGATACAAACTCCAAATACCAGATAAGCAATTCACTTTTACACAGTAAAAGTGGGAGGCATAAAAGTTTTCTGTTTATGCAAATAGGCTCTTTTAAATTAAAAATAATGATTCACAAATTATTCTTACTCAATTACAAGAGAAATGGGGTTTTCTGGAAGGAGGATGGTCCACGTTTAAAGAAATTCAGTATTGCCCTACTCAGCACTGCAAAATCCGTCATGGTCTGTAATCTAGCTCTGAAGTAGAGCTGGTGACCAAGATCCTTTACACATTCTGCACTTCAGCTGAAATTTATACGCTTAATACACCTCCAGCATAAACCTCGTGTGACTGTAGCAGCTGAGAAAACATTTATACCAACCACCCACATCTCAGAGTCAAAGTAAAGTGAAAGGCATCGAGAATATTTTCAAGATCACCCCATGCCATTTGCAAGACTTCATTTATTGGATTCCCCAGTTTTCTGACAAGGGTAGGTAGGTAGGTTCTTCCTGGATTACTTCTTACTGTTAAGGCTTCAAACAGCACAGGAGGTATTCCAGATTTCTAAGGGGAGTTTTTTGAAGCTCATACAAAGCAGCTTATTGTGATTGGCTATGTTTCACATGCAGAATAATACTAGAAGTATCACTACCATAACATTAAAATAATACAGTTCTGAGCTCAATGCATTTTGCCTCACAAGGATGAGAAGGTACTGAAACTACAGCAAAATTTAGTAGTAGACTGCTTAAGGTTAGAATACAAATAACTTTCTCCAGTAGTTTTTAAAAGTGTAGATGACGTAAGGGAAGCACTTTAGGCTCCAACAGTATGACATGGAGATGATGTGTGTAGTTTTTCCCTATTATACAAAGCTTGAAACTAAATGGATTGCTGCTCCACAGTTGACACAAATACAAACATTGCAAAGCACAAGCCCAGGAAAATTGCAGCATGAGAACCTAGAAAGCCATTTCCGATATTCCCCCATTAGGATGCACAAAACAAAACGAAACAGAAACTTACAAATGTGTACTTGGATAAGACATTTCTACTTGCATGTTTTACACCACTACCATCTAAAAAAGCTTTGATGTTGTAGTGCGGCCATCTTTAACCTTCAAAGTTGTCAGTCTTAAATAGTGGGCTTTGACATTCTTACATGCCAATTTTGAAGTCCCAGAAGTTTATCATTTAGGTATTTTTACCCCTGGCTCAAGGAATGTAGGATTGAGGCTTACCAACACTAGCTGTTAGGTAAAGATTAATGTAGCAGTGACAGGGCATATGGTTGCACCTTAGTTTAATACCAGCCATAAGCCTCTTCCCTTCCAAGATTTGCAGAGTTGAGAGTTGTTAGGAATATATTCATTGCAGTGTCTAGTTCATTTGGCTTATGAATCTGAAGCAACTTACTTTTCTGCCTCAGTGACATCAGCATAGAATAAACAATAATAAGCTATGAGCAGGCATAGCTGTTCATAAACCAAAAAGAACAGCTTATCTGCAAGTATTGTACCTGCAGCCTCCTAAATCAGTGTAAGCACTGCATGAAACAAGACAACACAGTTTGGGGATTTGTGTGGTTTTTCTTTAAGAAAGCTTAAATGAGCAAGGAAGTTGAGGAATACAAACTATTTTGATGCCTGCTTTGACACGACATCATGAGACTGAAATCAAGCATTCCAAACGAGAAGACAATTGGGTTAGAATCAGAATGACAACTAGTTAAAAAGTTACTGGATTAAAAGGTAAAATTAGGTAGTAGATGTGGTCGTAACTTCTTTTGGCTGTATTTCTATTGAGAAGCGTGTTAAGAGCTTGTTTGCATAGGTGCACTTTGCATTTCATTGCTTCACATTTCATTATGGACTGTGATTCTGTATTGCTAAAAATGGCTTTTTATAATTGAGGGGAGTTTTTTAATCCTTTAATTTAAAAGAAACATATAGAGAGCTGAGCTAGCTCTAGCACTGGCTCATGATTTATTTTACAAGCAGTTTCACGCAGCTCTTTACTAAACAGACATTCTTTGTGCTTTATTACAAGTTTGCTCCATTGAGTCATGCTCTCTGTGGGCTATTGCATCTATATTTTATTTTACTCTAGCCATTAATTACCTTGTGGGCCTGTATCGTGTGTCTCAGTCTCATTTATTATAACAATGCCTGCTAGTGTTGCTCAAGTTAAGAGGCTGTCAGTATTTCCATTAGAAAACCCATCTCTCAGGGGTTTATAAGTCAGCTGTAAAACTTTACTCCTGGCTGATGGTTGGCATAAATGACTACAGCCAGAAAGGTTCTTTCTCTTCTCAACATTAAATTGAGCTAGAAAAACAACTCAATGTTTTAAAGTCTTAGAATCAGACATGAGTTTTGACACCTTGTTTTTGAAACTCAGAAAGTTTAATTTCTTTAAACCAAGTTTTGCAGGCTATTTGTTGATAATTTAAGTCAGTGCTTGTGAATATTTGCTGAAAAAGGTTTCAAGGCACCCTTCCAACTTCTTTTCTATCATTACACGTGCATCCTTTACACCTTGCCCTCAGCTAACAGGTCCAGGATCTGCTCCTGTGTAGCTCCTGCTATCTGAAACAGCTTTTGAGTATTCCTTTACATGTTTGCCCTTCCATTTAAGCTCACCAACAAAGATATTGATGTTTTCTGCCTATATCTCTACAACGACTATGTTCAGTTGCTCTTAATAACTTTATGTCTCCATTTTGAGCAGAACTGGGAGGAGACAACCCATGAGACTTTCATACACCAACACCCGATTTCTTCTCAGTTTAGAATCAAAATGGGCACCCCAAAAGCTTCTTTTTGAGGGCTTTGAAGCAAGTTAGTTTGACAGCTAGGGTCCTGAAAGTCCAAGCAGTCAAGGAATATCACAAGCCTCAGAGCCAGCATTTGCCAGTACTAGTGGTGAGGGTCTCAGCTAAGTCAGAACTCAGGGCACTCTAGCGTGCAGATGTCGAGAAAAATCTGACTAGATTCCACCACAACTTTACAGAAAAACTGACCTACAGAGCAGATTGACTATGACAATTCAATAGGTCCCTGGATGAAAAACTCTAATATACAATTTAAAGCCAGTTATTCCTGTTTTATTCCAATAAATCAATGATGGATTTTAGTGTCTGTCATTGAAAGCGTATGCTAACAAAACAAAACAAACAAACAAACAAAGCCTTACAAGCTAAGTTTTACAAGCAGACCTTTGCACAAAAAGAACACGGCTCAGAAACTGAGATGTGTTTGAGCTCAGTGATCTCATTATATGGAAGCATCTTTACAGCACAAGAAGGGTACATATACACAGTTATTTATTATGGCAGTACAAAACAACTGGATGACTTAGTGTACAACTGGATGACTTAGTGTGGTCCATTGTCTTACTTATATTAAGAAGATTTAACCTAGGTCACTTCTTCTCAAATAGTTTGCTGAACTTATACTACAACTGTTTTCCACATGCTATACAAAGGAGCTTATAAAAAAAGTAAGGCTGAGGTGTTTAGCAATGGCATACTGAAAGGCAGCGACTACAACCTATTATTACAACATCTGATAAATTTTAAAGCATTCACATTCAAACAATGTTTACCTTTGAAAGTCATTTGTACTTTTAATGAAAAGCCTTCAAGAGAGTCCCAACTTGACCAAAGCTGGTAATTTCGCTTGAAGTTCTAAAGAGACCACAACATTTTGTATCTGCATTAGATGCTTAGACAAAGCACAAAAGGAAGTCATCTTTATATTGTTATTCTTGTTTAATCACCTAAACCATCAGCAAGGAGATGCACCACATCCTTAGGAATACTGTGACTGCACAAAGTTGTTAAAATCTCCATAAGTGGGTCAGATGTCCCTGCACTGCCCTTCCCCTCAAAAGACAGCAGGGGGGGTAAAGCAACCTCTTAAAGCAATTGTAGAACGAAAACAAATTACGGAAGACTAGACAAAGTCTTGATTCATCTGCATTTTTATACACAGATTGATTAACTGCATAATGGTGGAAAATAAGCTAGCTATCAACCACTGACAGAAACAGGAGTTAAGTTACTGCATTTATGAGCTACAGGTAGGATGAAAGTGAATGCTGTTTTAGTAAGTAATGAGACTGATAAAGACCTGAGCACCACTAAATCAACAACAACAAAAAAAATACATATATCCAGTTAAATAGAATTACTGCCCCTGAAAATCAGCAGCAGTTGTCATTAAGTTTCATTTGCCTTTAATCAGGATGCATCCCAGGGAATTTATCTGAGAGCAAGAAGTTTACGTGAAGTGACGTAACTTCTGAGAAGTCATTATCCTCATTCCTTTATTTTAATTGGTCAGAATATTCTGCTATATTTTTGTCATCTAAAGAGAATGCAATTGCCAATCACCCAGTTCAGCTTTTTACAACTAGTAAGGAAGAATATATATTACATTGAATGGAAGATGAGGTACAGAGACAGGAGGACAATAAATCTATTAAGAAAAAAAATTACTTTATCTAGCTGAAAGAACATATTAGACCCAGGGGAAAGCAAAATATTGCCAGGAAAAAAAGACACCCTTCAAATGCAGAGCTAGAATTTTGTCTCAAAACATACAATCACATTGGATTAGGAAGTTAATCTTAAAGGGTTAGAGCCAGTCTAACTGAATTAAGCCTTTGTGATCCCCTCCTCTGTAGACATACTTTCCAGATGCTCCTAGAAGCAGTATAGCTATCCACAGCCTCTTATTCAGAGAAAATTATTTTCTTTCAAGTTAAAAGTGTAGTGAGTTAAGATATTTTACATCACAACAAATCTGGAGCTTTTGCAGCTGCAGAATAGGAACTGACTGTCGCAAAAATGGCCATAGGTTTGAAAGACAGCTCTAGAAGCTTTTGACCCTCTCTATTTCAGGATATGTTCTTTTAATTGCTGGTCTTGTGGGTGGCTTGGGGATTGCCTTACAATATACATGAGTAACTGAAAAGGTCCTATCATCCTAGATAAAAAGCTATATTGACTTAATTACCAGGCTAGCAGTCAGCTAGCTGTGGCACTTGCTCTAAACCTAAATACATCATCAACCCACAGAAAATGAATGTTCCTTAAGACTTTTTAGTAAACAAAAGATCATACAAAATTAAATGAAAAACAGGCTTTTTTTTTTTTTTTTTTTTTTTTTTTTTTAACTTTTTGCCTCAAGATATAAATTTAAAGCCATCATGCCTGCAACTAAATTACAGGTAATAAACACTCCTGGCTCTGTAGTACTTTGCTTCATTGACTGTAGCTGCTCTGGACATCCCTTGAACCTAAATCCAAAGAAGAGACTGAATCCCAGCTCAATACTGAATATTAAAATATTTGCCTTACGAAATCTCCTCACTTTTGTATGCCCAATAGTTTGGTATTATCATATTAATTTTGCTTTCAAGAATTTTGAAGGGAACAACCTTGTATACAGATGGAGTTGATGCCTCTATAAGCCTGTTTTTGGCATTTTTCTGTTCCAGGACTACCAAAACAATATTTTTATTTAATGAACAATTTAAGTATTTCCAGAAGTGATCTTGTCCCACTGAGTGAAATGTTTTGACCTTTTTAGAAAGAAAAAAAAACAACCCCACAGTTGTATGTGAAGGGAGAGTATATTCAGAGTAGACTGCTCCAAATCAAGACAGGGAGGAAAGGTAAAACTTGCTCATCCATTTCCTCAGTGACTCTTCCCAAAGCTGAGAAACCCAAAGAAATTTTTGGCTGAAAGTGGCAGATATTCTGGTTTGATGAGTTAGCCACTGGCAAACTCCCACAGGAGACACTGGCAAAAGTTCCCCAAGATGTTCTAACAAGTGTTAGACATATAATACCTAGACAGCCTAATACAGGAGTTCATGCCTTGAGAGTGAATCCTCTGACTTAATAGGTATGTTGTACTCCTGCAATTCACAAAGGGGGGTGGTGGTGGTAGAAAGTAGGTTCATTTTTCATACAGATTTCAGGTTTTTGACTATGCTAACCTAAAAAAAAATAAATCTTAGTTATGTAAATTAACCGTCTATTCTTTCTGCATCTGTTTGAATTCAAAGACAAAAATAAATCTTTACGCAAGAACAATATAGTACAAGAGTGCAACCTTTCATCCTAATTACTTCAGCTGATTTTACATTTCTGCTCCTACCCCTTTCTTACTGTGATAAATAGTGTTTACTTATTTTTCTCTACAAAGTTTACACAAGCATTAAAGATTCACTTCAAACAAGAAGTGGTAGCTCTTATTTAAGATCCATGTTTGTATACAGTCCACAGCAAGCTCATAAATCAAACTGATATTTCTCCATAACTCCTCTCAAGTTATTCTGCTCTCTTTTCTAATCCAAAGAGGAGCTGCCAGTCATGTTTATGGGTCAATTTTCAGTTTATTACTTTAGCTGACTAACAGGCTTCTTTGCTAGCTCTGACCTATACTTGCCATTGTAAAATAATTAGAAGTGATGCCTCAAAGTACTTACTGCTGTGGGTCAACTAAAATTAAGTTTTTCTCACACAAAAAAGCAACATGCTTCAGTGAGGAAAGGAGACTTCCCCAACTGCAGATAGCTATGTGTTAGGGTCAGTTTGCTGCAATTTCTGTTCATTATTAAACAATATAAATAGTATGCAAAAATGACATAATACTGTTGTCTCTGCCTCCCCCCCTCCTGAAATCCAGAAGACAAATTGACAAGTGATGTAAAGGTATCTATGTCAACATTCAGGATCATATGCACTACTAGGCCATTACTAGGATAACATAAAATCACAAACGGTTGCCAGAAAAATACTTAATTATCAGCATGCCTTTATTTTGTGCACCTGACATCACTCTCCAAGCAGCTACAGAAAAGGTGGCAACATGTTATTCTTCCTAGTAGCAAAACCTGTGAGGAAGTCTGCAAAACTTATTCAGCTTAAGTCTCCTAAATAAACTCACTGTGTGATCGAAAAATAAGAGGATAGAAAAGGAGAAGGCATCTCGAATGTTTTGAAAAATAGTCTTAAATAGAAGATGTTACAATGCACTTCTTTGAAAAGCCTGAGATAGTGAGAGAGAGCTCAAACATGGGATTGCTTATCAGGAACACAGTTTATTAAAGAGCATATTAAGTATAACAGAAGCCTGTTTGTTTCATTTTGTAATCATTTTTAAAAGTTACAGCATTTAGAAGGATGAAAAGCTCACGTACCCACAGCAAACCTCAAGAACTTCAATAAGGAAAGCACGTATTTATTGAAAGAAAAATATTTGTGTGCCTGAGGCTTGCTTTAAAAAGATGTTATAGAAGATTTATAAAATGCTAGAAATTGGATCTAGAGACGGATTTATCTGGGACACATTTGATGGAGTTTGAGGTGTTTTTAACCTGGTTAGCAATGATTACAGAGCCATTCTTTGTATTGCTTTGCAGTTTCACTGAGGTGTATCATTTGGAAGCACAGCTGTCATCTCTGAAGCACTCTTTAGCAGGGTTATTGACAAATATGTACCTAAGCCACTATTTGGCTGTTGCTAATAGGTGAATGGGGAGTGCAGGGCTGGAAGTTAAATGAGGTAGACTAGAAAGCCTGAACTTTTGCTACAGAAAAGATAAATTGTCCAATTCAGAGGTAACAGGGGACCTAAAGATACTTTAAAACATTCAGAGCTATTTTTCTTCCAATCTAATAGTAGACCCATAGCTTTTGGCTCAAAGGGTTTGACTCAAAATTTTAGACCTTTCATTTCACATGCATGTCACAAGTGATAGCAAGGTGCTGTCATTGGTCACAGCAAAATGTGAATACAGCCTTCTAAGATAGCATTAAGATACTGTCCAGAGGGAGGAGAACTCAGAACAGTAACATTTTGTAATCTTGCAAACTTATACTCAGTTTAAGTCCAGAAGCAATATGCAGACCTCTGCAAATAGTCATAAAATGCTTCACCTTCCCATTTCAGGTGCAGGAACAGTCTTCATTGCCTATTCATAGTAAATTAAAAATTAAATTTGCTGTTGCCACATCCAATAAACCGATTACATTTAAATGAATTTAGACATAGCAACTAAGTGTATTTGTAAATAATTAGTAACGTGTATTGTACCACACAGGTAAGTGCTGAAGTTGCTTCAGCAGTTAACCTTTTTGATGCCTCTTCCCCATACAAATGGAAAAATGGCATCTTTTAATAGGCTGATATCAAAGGTTAGACTTCTACAGATCTTGGGGACACTGCCTGCCCAGGGGACAATCTTGAAGAAATGAGAGCACTGTGTAGATGAACTGCTCTGGATCCAAGTCATGGTCTGGCAGGTCTACCAGCTGTGCCACAGCACGAGGGCTGACAGAAACCACAGAAGTACTCATGGCAGAAGCAGGGAGCTTGGAGGGGAGAAAGGAGGGGGCTAGCTGTATTGACAAGTGAGGTCATTTATAGCAAAACCTGCTGACCCTGAAATACAGAGGCATCCAAGTTTCATGCCACCAGCTTGCTACTCTTCAGGATGCGAGCAGGTTAGGCAGTCACACTAGTACCAAACAGCTAATTCTTCTAAGTTTAGAGATCAGTTTCACTGAGAATATTAAAATATTTTTTGTTCATTCAATTCCTTTTGCCAGTACTAGAGAGCATGGGAAAGCATAGTCCTGCAGTGGATAATATCTGCAAGGTTCAATCCGTACACAAACTATTTTATGTGAGTACATGGATTGAAGTGTGGAGCTGCTGAAATATGAGATTTCATTAAGTGACTGCATGAACAAATTCTTCTCAAACATTTGCAGAAAGTGAACTAACATGGCAGAATAGTTGAATTAATTTCTCTAGAAATCCCCACAAGCCTTACCCAGGAGTATACATTACTCAAATAATGTATATAGAAGTACTATGAAAGTTTTTTTGTTCTGATTTTCATACACAGATCAAATATTCGGGGAGGAGGAAATCATTCTCTGTTGTTTTCAAAACCAGTACACCATAATAAATATGTGAATGCTGACTCTAATTAATAAATTACGATTCAAGCTGCAGACAAATTGTTTTTTTAGGTATTGTATTGAATTCTGTCTTTTTTGTTTGTTTTAAGTGCACCACTATCCTCCAGCAAAATGTTTTATTTATGATACAGGTACCATAGAAGTTTAAAGTTTTATCCCCACACATCTCAAAAAAAAAAAAAAATAAAGACAGAACAAGTATCTAACTAGGAATGACAACATGTGTCAACATTCTAGCAATTTATACAAGAAACGTACTCTTACATAGGTAGTGCTGAAGAGGATCAGGGTAAAGCAAAAATGAATGAATCATACACAGAGGGGAAAAAGGCTACTTGGGCATGATAGTCATTATTTTTGGTGGAACTTCACTCATTCACACACAGCTTTTTTTTCCCCCACAACCAAAATCAGCATGTCTTTTCCCCTACTTGGATTTGACCTTGTTCACCAGTGCATAGCCTTCCTGATAAACAATTCAAAAATCAGCAATACAAGTTTTGTCATTACCTACATTTTTCAGACAAGATTAGTGCAGCCTACATCTATACTCAAGGCCCTTGTAAACTACAGGGATCCTTCTATACAGGGAGGCACTTGAAGGTAAAGCAGTATGATTTGGTTTGTTAGAATTTACATAGTGTGAGCCTGAACTTAGAGAACATCGTAACAGAACAGACAGGTACAGCAATACTGTTATTTTAACCTTACAGTTAATAGTATGGTAAAGTCATTTGATAATTATTCAGTGGCCAAGAAACCTTGCCCTGTTACTCAAACAAGGCCTTTCTGGTCATGATGCTCCACCTAGTCACAGGTAAACAGAAGCCTGCTGTGCATGGGGAAGCAATTCTAGCAGACAAGATGCACACAACATGTCAAACCCTCTGCACAAAATAACAGCCCATCTGCTGTACACACACTACCACACAGTGTGCTAGTCAGATCAGGGATGTCACAGCCCATACTCACAAAGAAAATGAGCTAGCTCTTCCCTGAACTCTGTGCCATGTTTGCACATTTATAGATTAAGATAGAGAAAACTGCATAGTCACCACCACTGTAACTCCTAAGGGGACACAACACAATCTCTTTAGAGCTGTCTCATTACTGTTCAGGAAGATGTTAGGCATTGGAAAGCAAATCTATTAGATTGCCTGCTGATTTTACAGCAAAGAACTACCTAGATGCTCTCTCTAAAGGGTAAGTTTAGGCCTTTTTTGATAAAATCTTTTTATTTGCAAGGAAATACACGAAAATTTGATCTTCCAATGGATCTGACAGATAGTCTTTTCAGATTTGGGTGTGAAGAAAAAAAGCAGCAAAAACATTATATGGAAAGCTGACCAAAGCAAAAATACAATCTAACAGTATCCTGTAAAATAAGTGAAACCTTGCCAAATATTCCTTTTTTGAGACCGTCAAGTGGGAAAAACAAAAATCAACACCAAAAAAAAACCCCACTCTACACCAGTGTTACAGTAATGTCATAAAATTCTGTATTGGTATTTCCAGAACAATTGTTTCAATATTTCCCCAAAGTAGGGTGTTTTTTTTTTTTAAATCATCTACTACTGTAGAAATAAGTCAACATTAAAATTCATTCCTAGTCCAAAATTGTTTTTCCACTGGGTTTGACTTGGAGAAGAACTTGGAAATCTGAGATTATTTTAAAAGAAAAGCAAGCATTGCATCCTTTGCAAGGCACTCTAATCATACAAAGTTAAATAATACAGCTTAGTAGCAGCCAAGAAGCAAACTAGCAGGAGAAAAAAACAACAACAAGGAAATCACATTAAATTGCTCAAGACAGTTGATCTGGTGCAGATGCCTGCTTAACAGAGGATGCTAACTGGAAGTCCCAGTGCCCAGCCTGCTTACTAGAGCCTGATGAGGATTAATCACCT
>NW_009943082.1:0-2003 GCF_000696875.1 Nestor notabilis | reverse complement strand
AGGAATGCCCTCCCAACAGATCTTCACTGCTCAGGTACCTCTTCACTCCCCACATATATTCCAACACTTGAATTCTGCGTCCTCAGTTGGATCTTACCCAGTCTTTTGAGTCTTCTGACTGTAGCAGACTTCTCAGCACAGTCCTCATCACTGCACACTAACCTACGGGGCCAGCCAGGAGAGGGAGCTTAGTTCTCTGCTGGTCTAGCAGAGAAGCAGCAGCTCATAGCGTCTGTCACAGCCACAACCAGCAAGTGGCACTAGAACAAATGACACTGGGTTCAGGGTGGCATCTGAAGGAGCTAAAAAGCCCCTTAAACACTAAATCTCTGGGAGAGCAGGCACTATAAAGCTGCTTTTCTCTCCCTGTGGAAAAGGGATGAAGTTCACTCTTGGCATCGCTATTTCTCCAAGGGCAAAACTCCCACATTCAGTCTGTGGCTACAGGCAAGCCTTTTGGGGCTGGAATAAGAGTCTGAACACGCAGCTGTGATCGGAGGCTGAGCAGAGGGAGTATCAGTGCCTCAGGCAGCCCAGTGTACTCCAGGTGAACAAAAAGCAGAGCAGCTTCTTTGTCCATGCTTCAAATGGTGTAAAAAAATACATTCCCACTAATACTACTTGTTCTGGTCCTGGGGCAAATGGCAGAGACTGCTGCTTCTGCTCTTTCTGATCTTTGTAGAAGCTTGTGCCACTGAGGGGATTAAGCCTCATGTTTAAGTTACGCAGAAATTGAGACTTAAAATCTGCATCAATAATTACAGATGTTATGTAGCAATGATTGGTCTGCTGTGACTGCAAAAACTATATTTAATCTGAGTGCAAAGAGTTTCATCAGTAACTCAGCTTAGTTATTCACTTCACTTCCCACTTTGAGATATCTCTTTACAAAGTCATTACAACTCATAACAGAAGTGTTGTTCTTTTATCCAGTTTTGAACCAAGATGCCCACCTACTAGAAGACATCAGTAGGAGTTAACTGGGTCTGTTGAAAAGGGTGGATCAAAAGTGAATCTTTGCCTGCTTGCATTACTGCTGTGTAAAAAATGCACTATAATTAGGTTTCTATATACACATATACCAAAAAAGGAGTCATTACACCTGTTCCTCTCAAGAAGCCTTGGTACTATTCACTAGTTAATTATCCATCTCTGCTTTCCTCAAAATAAAACAGTGGTTATAACAAGTATTTATCTTCAGCCCTTGGCTGCTTGGCAAGGATTATTCAGTACCTAAAATGCAAGTTGAAGTGAATTAGCAGTTGAAGACCTTTTTTTAATTATTATTTTTAAAATTGAAATGTCTGCCTTGAGTCGCAGGCTTTTTCAGAGCAGCCAGATGCTATTTCTTTACACTATCTCAGACTTGCAGTGAACTACTTGAGGGCGCAAGAGTGAAGGAATGAGAACAGCCCACGCAGCAGAGGGATGAGCAATTTAACTTCTACTTGCAGGCACAAGTTTCTGTCTCCTCTGTTAAACACCAGCTTTTACTGCTGAGAGACAGTGAGCCACATCTATTCTTAAAGGTCTTGTTTTGTGGTGGGCAGATGCAGGCTTTAGCTTTGAAGAGGGAGAAAGTAATAAATATGCAAAAACACCCACAGGTAGTTTGTGAATAGTAGTTAACGTCTGTTCAAGCTACAATGGATGCTTCAGAGAGAGAAGGCTGTAGGCAGTTTGCCCTTCACCACTTGCACAACTTTCACTTCAGACACAAGATGCTTCACTTATCTTTCCACAGTTACAAACTGCCAATATAATTTGTCTGTTTGGAATAGAGATATGGCCCATCACCAACGCCTCATTAAGAGTTGAAACTTCTGTCAAGAACCATTTGAAGTGAGCATTTGCTAGTGAGCACACCACCCAAGTCTTGGAAGGCAAATGCAGGGACTGTGAGAATGAAGACCTTAGGCCCACTGTAGGAGAGGATCAGCTTCGAGACCACCTTAAGCACCTGAACATGCATAAGTCCATGGGACCTGGTGAAATCCATCTGC
>NW_009943081.1:44825-48279 GCF_000696875.1 Nestor notabilis | reverse complement strand
TTTTATTGTTTTTATCTTCCTTTCTTTTTGCAAAGTCTCATTAAACGCAGTTCAGAGACCCAGCAACAGTCAACGCAGAAACAAAACAGTAACAGAGTCAAGATCAGAACACTTCTGGTTTGGAATTCACAGTAAGAGCAGAAAGAGAGACCAAAGGCGTCAAGAAACGGACAAGAGGAAAGAAAGCACAAGGCTGGGCTTGAATTTACAGTCAGGTAGGTCCAAAGTAGTTGGACCAAGGGTCTAATGCAGAAGGTCCTACACACAGACACAGCCTGCAGCTCACCCGGTGGTGGAGCAGCAATGGAGAGCTCTGCCTGCTCCTCCGTGGGGCTTTTATTGCTGGTGAAATCAGACAGCAGGCTTGCTCGAGGGGCCCTGGGTGGCCCAACCTGACGTTCTCCCATCAGGGAGCTGGGGTTTGGGGGTGGACACCTACTGACCTGCTGGAGGACAGACGCAGAAGACGGGCGACTAAGCGACGTGCATCGGTTTAGGAGGAGGAATCCCTCACAAGCGTACTGCCCGGGGCAAGGCAAAGACCAAGAGGGTTTCCTCTCGGCTCACAGCGATTACCAGGTCCGAGTGAGTGCAAACGAAGACACCTTGGAGGAGCTCCAGCCCTGGGCTGGGCTCTGCGGGGACACCGCTGCGTGGAAAGGGACTGCATAGACACATCGGCCGGTTGTGCAGCATTTCATTGCACCAGTGGTGGAACGCTTTTGGCACCGGTGGTGGAGCTCTGCCTGCGGGTGTGTTGCTCCCTTCAGCCGCTGGAAGGGAACCCAAGTGCCACCCGTGGGGGAAAGGGGATCTTCTCCTCCGAGAGGGGACAGCCTGGCTCTCAGGAATGGCAGAGCCAACGCCATGGTCTCCCGCTGGTGTCTGCTTGTCACCAAATGTAACTCTGGGTGCTCAGGCACCCCAGGGGGCCCAGCGGCTCCCACAGAGGTGAGCTCATGGAGAAGATCCAGTAACAGTAATGGGATGGGCACCGGAGGGGGATGGAGCATGCCTCCTGTGGACCTTCCTTGTGGCCTGCTGCATATGGGCAGCTTTGGGCTCTCCGGATGAATGGGGACCACCAAGCGCAAACCATTGGTGATTATTTGGAGCCAGATTGGACTTTACATCCCTTTCCCAAGGAGAGCCCAGGGCTAGAGCTATGAAGGTATTCAAGGGAACATTGGTTTGCCTGCAGGTATCAGAGTCGGGAATAGTCCCTTTAGAATCTCTCTAGAAAAACCTATTGCTTTGTGACAGAAAGCAGAGACCTTCTGCCTGAGGAAACACATCTGTGGAAGAGCTGTGAAGATACAACCCTGTGTGCCAGAGCTTGTCCCAGGCTCCAGCCCTGACACCATCCCCTTCATTGGGAGAACCAGGGAGGAGGCTTATCCTGAACATGCAAAAGCTCATGTCTGGTGCTGCCAGCATGGAACATCCTGTTGGGAAGCCAGCAACTGCAAACAGCTGGATGTGATCCCAACTCCTTGATACACTGGCTGCTGCGTGCCACTGCAGACCAGGGATGCTCATACACCCCTCACACCCCTGTCTTTCCAGAGGGGGGAAGGAGCAGGGAAGCCCCAGAGCTGGCTGGCTATGGTGTTGCGATGGTGTGAAGCCCCATGCAATGATCTCAAGTGGTTGCAAGCCATGGGGATGTCCTTCAGCAAGTAGCAAGATTGCTCTTGGAGGTAAGGTAGGGCCAATTCAGCTGTTTAGCTGACATGGGAATGGTTGAGAGAAGAGGTGAGGATCAGTGTTGGGACACACTGTTATCAGTAGGGGCTTTGTCTTCAGCTCCAGCTTGTTTAGTTGTATCTGGGAGAGGCACTGACTGCTCCTGGGACAACAGGGATGGTGGTGGTCTAAGGGGAGGCAGGAGAGCTGGGGCAGAGGAGTAGCAGGGCAAAGGCAACATGATGAGCAGGTCTTTAGGAAGGGGTCTGGATGAAAGTGACTCTGTAAAGTGGCTTTCAAGCCTTAGATTGAAGCGTTGGGCTAAAATAATGGCATGTCGGACCTGCTCCCATCCAGGACAGGAGTGAGGACTGTCACTGCACATCAGTAGGCTTTCATGGTACAGAAGGAGTGGAGAAGCTCAGCATAGCTGGGAAGCAGAGACAAGGTGGATTGGCATGTGCCCAAGGCCCAGACCCATCTGAGCATCCATCCACAGGAGCACTGTGGCTGGATAAGCTCGGATCCCCCACTGGGACCAGGTTCAGGAGCCTTCAGGGAGCTAAGGTAGGCAGCGATGCCTTTAGAACCCCAAGCAGGAGAAGCGAAGACCATGGTCCCTTCACCTCAGAAGATGGTTCCCTGGTAAGGAGGGAGCTGAGGGTGCCCTGGGGTGAGCTGGAGAGGACACCAGGGGGGCAGCCAGCAGGGCCACCAGCTCTCAGGATGCACATATTCCTGGCCACATCACACTGAGCCAGCACAAGCCCTTGACTGGACCCTACAGCAACATCTGCAGCTAAACTAGAGGAGACTTGCCCTCAAGACAAGTGTAATAGCTTGGCATGAATCCTCTCTTCTCCCCAAGTAAAAACGGGAATCGCATCCATTCTGCCTCCTGGAAATAGTCCCTGGCCCATACTCTCCCTGAGCAATGCGTGGAGCTAATTGGCACAGCCATGGAGCTTACTGGTGTAACCAACTGGGGACAGCCATCTCACACAGCAACTCCTATCTGCAAACATTCCCAGGTGGGACACGGATAAACCCAAGCCCTTTCCTGTGCCCTGCCAGCACTCATTCCCCTTTTCCAGCCCACACCAGCCTCATCCCTCCTCAGGAAAGCCGGGAGGCAGCTCCACACGTGCAGTCCCAATGCCTTCTGGAGATCTTTGGTCATGTTGCTCACGAGCTCGCTGTCTTGAGCAAGCCATAAAGTGCCACTGCAAGGGGCAGGAGTGGGGTGGGTTGGTCCTTCCATGGGCAGGGCTCCTGCGCAGCAGGGCTCAAGGGGGACACCATCTGCAAGAGGGTTTGGTGCAACACAAGGATAGGCAGAGGGGACTCCAGTTTTAGCCAGGGGACTATCAAATCTCAGCTCAGGATGACAGCAAGCATCAAAGCAGGACAGAGTGACACCAGGATGCTTGGTTAGAGTCAATTCCAAGCGGATTGCCTTCGTGGAAGCTGAGCCCCACCCCGTTTCCACTGCAGCCAGCAAAAGCCCAGAGGGTGCTGAGCACCCACATGTAGCACTCAGCACCCGAACACAGCATCAGCTGCTGCTGTGCATCCCATTCAGCAGTATGGAAGCCAGAGAACTTTCTTGTCTCTTCATTTAATTGCTGTAAATACAGAGCTGGGCTGTTATTTACATCCAACTACACTTGTCTCTGTAGAACGCAGCAGCATAAGAGCAACAACTCGGTTCCTATCTTGAGTGTGGAAGCTCGGGAGGTGATCTCGCTCCGGCAGGATGCCAGCGACA
>NW_009943081.1:33763-44794 GCF_000696875.1 Nestor notabilis | reverse complement strand
GGAGTGGTGCTGCCACGAGACAGTGGCAGAAGCTAAGTGGGACTGTGTGAAGCACAACAACGTGCGATGGTGGCGGCGTTCACCCTCAGGGTGAGGCAGGAGTGCTGGCTTGGCATCTGAGAGCAGCAGCAACCCACCTCGGCATGGTGGTGGAGCAAAGCAAGGGGGGAAGAGGGGCTGCTTAGACCTTCCCTGGCACCAGGATGACCTGCTTAGCCCAAATCCTCATGGATGGAAAGAGCTGGAGCTGATGAATGTCCTCTATTTGCTCATGCCTGGAGCACGAGTCAGTTGCCCGCAGTGGGTGATGTGCCACAAGAGGTGCTCCAGGTCTTCCCACCACTGGCCTGGCTCTCCCATAGATCTTGGATCATATGGGGCAGCTCCACGTATTGGGTATCTCAGAGAATCTCTAATGTCTCTGGACCCCATGTGTGAGCAACTGACCTGAGATCATTGTGACCACAGCTTTTGCTGGCAAGTTAGAGATGACTGGTTGTTTCAGGTGGGATGGTAACCACGTGCAAGATTTTGAGGGCAGAATTACACATGAACCACTATGTCACACTGAATCCCATCAGCTCCAGAGCTGGCTGAGCAAAGGTGCAGGAGACAGCTGGGTGATGGCCAACCCAACCTCTGTGTTGAGTTTCATGAGACAAACATTTTATCAGCCCTGCCTGAGCCTCCAAGAGACAAGATACCAGCCTCCTTGGCCATTCGCATGGTATGGCACCAAAACACCAGCCTGGCACCCCTTGGCTATCTTTCAAGGCTAAGACCCCAGGGACTTAACACAGGCCTAGCTTGTGATGGGAGACTTCATCCAGTTGGTGGGTAAAAGTGTTAAGACCTGGAAAGGGCCAGGCGAGCTCCCGTCTGGACCAAAGAACAGGAACCCAGATGTCCCTCCATCATTTTGCTCCATCTTTGCTGAGCAAAGGGCAGTCGTCTCCAAGAGAGACTGGTTATCACCATGTGGTGGCACAGTGCTAATACAGGGGAGGAGATGTGATGGGGAGAAGTGCATCCAGTTGTGGGAAGGGTTCCTGTGGAATCCTTCATGGCAGTTTGGCTGCGGCACTTGCCAAAACCATCGGTATTTTATGTCACTGTAGCATAGGAAGGTGTTTGCTATAGGGCAGATATTGGGGTATGTTGGGCTAGTACCCAAAAGAGGGAAAACCACCATCAGCAGCACAACATCTTAACGGGTGTCTACAAAGCTCTGTGTCATCCAGGGAATGGCTGCAATTGAGGTTGCTCAGGTCTGGATCAGAATACTAGATTGTTACTAATGTAGTGAAGAAGAAGGTGAAGGGAGGGTACGTTTCCTCCTCCAGGGTGAAAAATGTCTCCCTGCCACTCCTGCTCCATCCCAAGGAGCTCGGCAGTCCCTGATGGATGCACTGTGAGGCCATTGAGTCCCTGGGCAGCCCAGCACCCTCCAGCAGTCACACAAACCCATTTGCCTCCTGGTTTCTCTGGTCCATCAAGACACACTCATTCCTGCAAGAAAAAGGTGGTGGAGCAAACCTGGCAGGCTGGAGGGCTTGGCTGGCTGCCTCGCCTCTGACTGCATCCAGGGGTAGGAGGAGGCCAGACAAGCCCCTGCTTGTCCTGATTGTGAGAGAAGGAGCTCTGTTGAGAAGGTACCCCACAGGGTGATGCTAGTGCCCATTTCTGGAGTGTTAACACAGCAGGGAATTGTGATGTACCTCCTCAACAGCAGATCCTTCAAACTCAATCACTTTGGGTCTTCCTGAACCACCGAGACACTGGTTTCTGTGATTGTTATAGGGAAATGAACCTTAACATCAGTGGAGCCAGGAGGAGCAAAGGTGGAAATGACCCACCAGGTTGTTGGACCCATCGTTTGCTGATGGCACTTGCTGTTGGGTTTGCTTTTCGTGTGATGGCCTCAAAAGCACCTTATGAACATCAGAGTCTAAGCCTCTTGCTGTTTCTCCGTGCTTTGACCTTTAGCTCAAGGGCTGCAAAACCCTTCACAAGCACAGATGCCTCACAACTGCTTTGTGAAGGAAGACAACGTGCCTTTATCTGATGTGGGAAGAGAAGCACAGAAAGCCAAGATGACACACGACAGCACATTTCCAACCCTGATATTGTGGGATGTTTGGTTCCATCTGGAAGGCCTGTGTATGAAATGGGGGAAGCTCTAGGATTTGCCTGGCCAAGTGTATAAGTTTGTGCAGCACATGTGGGTGTCTCCTTTGGCATGGCCAAATCTGCTGCTGGGTGGTCAGGTGCACTCCTTCCTCATTAGGGTGTGCAGATGATGTCCAAGAGCACTGGAGCATCTGCAGGGTTCATAGTGGGAATTCTTAACACCCTTCAGGGGTCTGACCTGACCTAGTCCTGGAGACTGATCCTGGAAGAGGGGCTTAGCCTGAGCTGCCCTGGTGTTTCCCAGGCTGATGGGCCAGCTCCGAAGGCAGAAGCAGTGGGAAAAGAAAGGTACCATCAACTGGGATCTTGAACTGCCCTGGTCTCGTCATACATCTCCATTTTCTATAGCTCCAGGGATGGCTGCCAGCCACTAACAGCTCCTGTCCAGCAATACTGTTGGCCTTGGCTCGTGGTTAATGGGACTAATTGAAGCCTTCTCTCTCCTGGTCAGCCTCTTTGCTCAGTCTGGACCTCACCACAACCGTGTTTTTCCCCAGCTGGAAGCTCAGACCTGGTGATGGAGATGGGGAGCTACTGGGGAAGGGAACATGGAAAATGTGTAGCTTCAGGGCTTTTGTTTGGAAGCTCCTCAATGCCCTGAAGTACTTCCTTGGTATGCACATGGCATGTGGTCTGGCCAAACTCTCCCTGGAGTCCCCTCACAGACATTCCAAGGTGTCCCAGTGATAATTCTACCTTTGTTCTTCTAGCTGCTCCCAAGGACAAAGAGCTGCAATTCCCACTTGTGTTGATCCTTTGGCCACTGACCAGTCAGTGCAAATTCCACTGTGCAACGAGTTTTAACTCTTCACTGTGAATCACAGTAAAAAAGTGTCCACGAAAGGGAGAACCAGGCCCACTTTGCCCACCTTCTCAAGCTGAATGCTGGTTTTGGATGCCTGCACCATTCCCAGTGACCGTGCATACAGGATTTGGTTATTATTCTGCCAGGGCATAAGCACTTGAGTGATCTTAAGCATTTTGCCTTCTCATTACTGCTTTCATGCTCAGAGTTAGTAGCTGAATATTTCCTTAAGCTAGGCCTGTGTTATCCCTGCCCCTGGAATGTGTGATGCCATGTGGGATCGCTATGGCATGCTGTTTGAAATGGCCATACTGAAGGCTAAGGCTCACACCATTGTGATCTAGCAGTGATGCTGATGTTGCTCACTGCAACTCCTGAGTGAGGCTTGATGCAGTTTTGAAGGACAACCTGGACCAAGAGAGTGCATCAAAGCGTCACTCATTTGGGAACGGGGCAGCACAACTGCCCACTGTTGGGGCAAATTGCTAAAGCTTCAGTTTGCATAAACATCCCACAGGATTGAAGGCTTCTCCAAACCTTGATTCCACTGACTTCGGGAAGTAAAAGGGCTCTTGGGAGGGGAAACTAGCTTGGATTTCCAAGTTTCTTTCTTGCTGTAGCCAGCTTGAGTATGTAATAGGAATAGGGGGACCAAGGCAGAGGTGAGAGGGTGTTTATTCTCCCAGGGTTGAGAGTTGAGCACAACCCAGAAGAGGAGTGGAACCGCAGAAGGAAACCACGATGAAATGAAAACGCAGCTCTGCTGAGCCTCCAAAGAGGCTCCTGCTGGGTGATCATTCCTTGTTGGCTTATGTTACTAGGACAGGCTCGTCCTGCTCCTCAAGGATATCCTAACCTCTTGCAACCATGGCAGCCATGGGCTGGCAAGAGGGAGTCATCTGGTAGAGATATGTCTGGTTTCACTGAAGTCAGTGGCCAACCTCGCACTGACTTCACTAAGACCACCGTCTAGACAGGATACTTGATGCAGACCAGTGAGCTTGCTCACGGTCCCGAGAGCTTTGCTCTGTTAGCCAATGTGGCTAGAAATGCCCTGATTAAAACCTGCCACTTTGAACTGTTTTGCTGCTTGGAAAAACCAAAGGTACCAACTACAACCCTCCGAAACAACCAACCGAAGAGGGGTGAATTGTAGGAGAGGGGATGGCAGCTTCTAGCGAAGTAACAGTCACGGCAGATTACAAAAGAGCCAACTGACCCTCACCAGCTGTACTAGGAAAGAAACCCAAAGGAGATGTAGCATTATCCATAGAAAAACAACGCACATCCACAGTTATTTTACCTACAGAGCACAGAAGTAGAGAGTAAGGGTGGTGGAGCTTGGTATGAGCAGACTCACACCGCTCTTATGGTAGCGTATTATCCTTCGGAAGATCACTGGCTTGAGTAGGTAGTACATGCACAGCAATACAGAAATCAGGTTGTGTTGTCTTGGTCCCACCTCAGATCTCGGTGGACTCTATTCGCTCGAGTCTGGAGGGAGTCCATGGTTTCTTCTCCTCGGTGTGCGGGGGGCTGGTGGCCTTTGTGTTCATCTCATTCACTTTGTGCTCCAGGAGCTGGTTCTTCTGGTACATCTCCACGTAGTTCAGTTGCAGCTGCTTCTGGTACTTGATGACTTTCTCCTTCTCCTCCTGCCACGTGCGCCGCTCCTCCTCAAAGTCCATCACTTGCTGCTCCCGCTGCTGCCGCTCCAGCTTCAGCTCCGTCTGGAGCCGCTCCACCTCCTTCCGCAGCGTGTTGACGCTGTCCTCGCTCTGCCGCTGCATCTTGGCTTCATCGCTCTCACAGCCCAGTGGGTCCCGCAGCTTCTCCCCAGCGTCCCCACCAAAAGGTCCCGGAGGTCCCACACTGGCAAGTGTCCGCTTCAGGCTGGAGACCTCCAGCTCACAGTGGTTCAGTTTTTCCCTCAGCACTTGGACCTCGCTCATCTTGCGCTGCAGCTCGCTCTCGCAGATCTCCAGGTTGACGCTCTTGGAGCTGTAGGAGTCCTTCAGGGTGAGGATCTGCTCCTCCTTCTCCCGTAGGAAGTTCTTACCTTCCTTGAGCTGCGTCCGCAGTCCCACGATCTCGTTCAGTTTCTGGGACACATCCGCTTGGGAGTCCTTCAGCTGCTGCTTGAGCAAGGAGATCTCACCTGCCTTCTGGCACACCTATGGGGAGAGCATCCGTGAGGCAGGAGAAAGGCAGAGAGGAGTCACCACCACTGCTTGTCCCCTGCACTGCCCATAGAACATCTCTGTCACCTCGCGATGGCAGGAGGCTCAGTTGATGAAGTGGACAGCCAGTGATGCTGCTGCAGGACTGAGTTCCAGCCTTCACCAGGACCCAGACCATGCCAAAGACCTAGAACTTATCCCCACATCTGTGGGGGAGATTTCTTCCTGTTTCTCAGGGACCTGAATCTGTTCCCAGCTGGAGTTGACCAAACAGCTGAACTAAGTGCTATGGTCCTCACCAGTGGTGAGTAGACACTGATGCTTCCCTCCCTGTATTCATCTTACTCACCTAACCACAGGCCTGTGGTGCTTGACCCCAAACCCTCTGCTCTCAGCAGCAGTTTTCCCACTGACCTCAGTGGGATCTGGACATTGAGCAAGCTTGAAACAGAAAAATCCCAGATCCAGAGACCACCCGGGCTCTCCCCAAGCACTGGAGTGTAGGACAGGATTCAGAGACAGCAGATGCTACTTACTTTTCCTATGATGCTTTCCTTCCCAAAGGCTCCTAAAGAACCCAGTTGACTGAATATCAGGGTTCACTTCACTGGGGACAGTCCAGGGACTTTTAGCTATTTAATTCTTTTGGGGCAGGGCATGAAGAGCATCAGCTTCTCTGCCAAAGATCAAGGAGAGAGCTGCAACCCACCCTTGCTGAAATGGGACTACCATGCACTGTCCTTGGGTGCTGGAGGTACAGATTCAAGTCTGAACCTCCTACCACTCACCCATGTGGTAAAGTACACAAACCCAGTGGGAATACCCTTCCTGCAGTGTGTATTTGCATTACATAGGTGTCACCATTCAATGTGACACTCCTCTGCTCCTGCAGAGCCCATCAAAGGTGACAGTTAAATGAATAGTTGTAGGTGCTGGAAGTGAACCACAAAAAATGACCAAACCCCCATTTTCGCATGAACTCCATTGTTTCAGGGTTCTACATTGGCAGATCTGACCTGTTTGCTGTGGATCATTGCAGAGACAAACAGTCCCTACGGGAGTCCTGGCAGGAGCCTGGGCTGGGGAGCAGCACCAAGGAACCGTCAGTGATCAGGGGGGATAGGCCTAATTAAAAAGAAACTTGGCAGCCACCTCCAGACCAGGGTGTCCCCTCCCAAAGCCCCTGTCTCTTGTCACACATGAAATTGCTTGGCCTTTCCTCCCTTCTGCAGTGCCTTCGAGGCTGGTTGCTTCTCCAGTCCAATTGGGTCAATGCTCCTTAGACAAACTCTCCTCTCCTTATTGCTTCCATTGCAACCTCCATCTTTCTCTGCTATAGAGGACTTGCCTGGTGTGTAATGTTGAGCAAGACCTTGATGTTCAGCTATCAGGACAGTCTAGTGCTTCCTACAGGTTGCTAAAGAGCTCAGACATACGCACAGTCTCCTACACCTACCTACTGGTCGCACCTTTCCCTGGAGATGACAGTCGTGGTGGTTCCCCATGATGACCTAACTCTGTGAGTACCTCCATCCACACCAGTACTTGTCTGCAGCAGCAGCAGCAGAACCATATCATGCTGGTTTAACTGTAGTTAGAATGGTGTAGTTACTGTTTAGCTGAAATGTGCACAATTTACTGAAAGTGCTCTCCGTGGGCTGACTCTTCCCAAAAGGCAGAGAAATACGTGATGAAGAACAGCTTGGATAGGAACCAGCTTACAGATTAAAACACTTAAATTCAGGCCTCTTCCTGAGTGCTGTGGAGATCTAGGCAATACAGTCCATGGAGCCTGGAGAGCAAGTCAGTGAGTCAACAAGTGTAGGTGTCTACAGACTTTAGGTGTCTTGATCCACAAGCTGGATCCCTATCTTTTATATCCGTATCTCTGGGTTAGCTGTTCCAGATGGAACTATAGCAGTGAAACAAACAATCAAAAGCTCATCTATAGTTTTACTGGTGAATCGGGGAACATTCCAGACCTAACTTGCTGGAACACACAAAAGACCTGTGCAGAGCAACTGACCAAAGGAGGCATCATGTGGGACAATGCAGCCTGCTTGTTCTGGGATGTAACACGCAGAGATTTTCCAGCAAGCCTCTAATAAGCTCTGCTGAACATCTGTAAATAGCACCTTTCAGAGCCTCATTAATCCCAGCTTCATTGACTTTCCATCAGGATTAGCAGAATAGGCTCTTCTGGATTCTAGAGCTACGTTTTGCCTCTGCACCCTTAATAAATCTGAAGTTTCTAGCCAGTCCATGGAAGGATTAAAATTCTTCACATGATCAAGCTGAAAAAAGAAGTGTGTTAGCACTGGCTCTGCAAACAGGCTTCCATAAAATGCTCTAAAAATAGAAACAGTAGGAAAAACATGCAGCACTCAAAAGGAGAACTAGAAAGAGGAATTCACCTTTCAGCCTTTTAAGAGAGATAAACTCATTAACAAGTGAAAACAGAGTGTTATAATGGAAAGCATGAGGCAAAGTGGTTATTGGCATCATTCTTGGCTCACTTGCTTTATATCTTAAGTGAAAAAGGATCAAATACTTGCAAAGCAGTTTCAAGGTTTGCCCCAATGCAGCTGTTAGAAGAATTTAATTAAAACAGACTTAAACCCATTTTTGGTAGCACAAATACCTGTGTTCATTGAAACTGGGTTCAAGTACCAGAAGTTGGAGTGACCAGAGTGTGAAGCCAGATTATTAACCAGCACAGGAGGTGCGCACCAAAAGTTGTGCTCGTTTTAGTTTAATTGAAAACTACAGGCCTGGGGTTCATAGAATCATAGAATCATGAATCGACCAGATTGGAGAAGACCTTTAAGATCAAGTCCAACCATTACCCCAGCGCTGCCAAGGCCACCACTAACCCGTGGCACTGAGGGACTCAGCTACATGGTTTGTGAACACTTCCAGGGACACTGATTCCACCACTTCTCTGGGAAATCTGTTCCAATACCTGATCACTCTCTCTGGGAAGAAATTTTTCCTAACATCCAATCTAAAGAGGTGTGTGAAGTGTCATCTGTTACACGGAGCCCACCAACCCATACCCATTCTCTGTGGGGTCCACTTAGGGCAACTGGGATGTACCTTGAGTTACAACTCAACAAAAACCTCACTCAAGGTCCGCTACAACAAGGCTCTTACCTCCCACTTGGTCTCTTCAATCTTTGGGAGAAACTCAGCCTGCTCTTTCTTGAAAGCCACGAATTTCTTCTCCAGTTCCTCTCGTTGCTGGAGGAGTTGTCCCATATCATCTTGGAGTTTTTTTTTCTCCTGCTGGAGCTTGAAGATCTGGAGCTGCAAGGCTTGCTGAGCCCGCTGCGCCTTCTTGGAGACCTGCTGCAACTTGTTGGCATAGTTTTGCCTCAGGTCCTCCATTTCCCTCTCCCAGATCTTCTGCTTCTCCTCGAACACTTGGAAGATGGCTGCCTCGCTTTTGTCCAAGTTCCTTCGCATCTGGAGGACCTCCTGCTCCTTCTCCCACAGCCGGTCTTCCAGGTCTTGGATGATATCGTCCGTTGAAGGCGAGTGGAAAGGCATTGTTTCATTGAGATGGTTCAGTCTGTTGAACGAAGAGGTGCTCTTGCTCGAAGACCGCCCGCTGTCTGAGGTAGATATCCCGTTGTATCCCACGATGTTCTTGTCCACGTAGGTTGTACCGATGCGGTTGATGTGGCTGGTGGAAGCGCTCATTGGACCAACGTGCTGGCTGTAGCCTGTCCCATAGGTGGGCAAGCTTGTCAACGAATTACGGCCTGAATCCGAAAGGCCCCCCACTTGGTTTGTAGTCCTGTTAAGGCTGCTCTTGTCGAGTCCACTTTTGGGTGCGGATGGGCTATTGCTGTTGGCATGGTTCAAGCTCTTTCTGTTCTCTGTCACCCCGTTGCTCTGTGGCGGGCAGAGGTTCTGCATGGAATGGAAGTTTTTAGGAACTACTGGTTTAAAGGCTGAGGGTCTAACTAAGGGCTCATTGCTCTGCAAAAAGGAAAAAGGACCACGCATCAAACACAGCAGGAAGCTTGGAAACAACACACACAAGAGAGACATCGGCACGGGATGGGGCTGATGGAGCTAGATGTGGGCTAGCTGCATATTTCTCACTCTTATTACACCCTGGGCCATCTGGGATTTTACACGAGGGACCTGCGGTCACTTGTAGGGCAATACTTCATCTTCCCTTGCCCCAAGTGAGAAGAAACCACCTTGACTCACCCCAAATCTGTGTGATTTTTCCTTGGGTCCTCTCAGTGCTCTTTGCAAGAAGGAGGGCTGCCACTTGCCTACCAGACCTGATCAGAACAACTCTGATTTTGGTAGATTATATTTTGAAGGACTTCTGGCCCTGGGGGTCCATTGCCCTTTAGCTGAAAACTGAATTGAACCTTTAGATGAGCAGCTGTTTTGCCGCAGGAGCACCACGTTTCCCTCCTGACAGTAGTGATCTCTCCCCTATGTGGACATCATGTCCTGCTTATGTGTAGGCAGGAGTACGTAGGAGCTGTGACTCCAGCAGTGACACTGGGCAAGGAACATGCTGAAGCTGCTCTTCAATTGAATGTGGGCATAAGCAATGCTGGGGGCTCTGGGGCTCTGCTTCTCAAAGCCTGGGAGGTGTTTGCTCCCCGAAGCCAGTATGAGCCATAAGGACTGGTTTTGGATGGGCAATAACACTTACAGGAGTGGGTTTCAAGCCTTTCCAACTTGTCCCTCACAAGGGGCATTGGGATTTTGAACAGATGCTCATGGCTGCTTTCAAGCAATAACTTTTGGTAACAATGTGCTGTTGGAGATGACCTATAAATGGCATAAAACCCGAGAGTGGGACTCAGGTGCTGACCTACTGAAACAAGATCCAACTCCAGCTCCATCCTGATCAATCAGAGAGGTAGGCACAACATCTTGGGTAGGTTGGAATAGCCAATGACTTAAATGAATTGGAAAATTAGCTGTAGAAAACTTGTGATCATGCTCTTGGGTTCCTCAAGAACTAACATTCCCCATGAAAGTGATAAAAATCGTATTATCTATGTAAAAATGATGCCACCTACATAGTAAGAATTAGACTATCTATCAGGATTGCACCATTGCCCAAGGCTTCCTGGTCTGTGTTTTAAGAGGTGTGCCACGGTCACCAAGCTGCTCCAGGAGGTGGGAATTCTCACCTGGTCTAGTTTGCCGGAGATTGGCAATATCTTTGGTGGGTTACTGGGCTCTCGGTATTGGGGAGGTGGCGGCATGTTCTTCTCGTTGTTGGTGGTCACGTTCCCACAGATATCCATCTTCACCTTCTCGCTCTTGCGCAGGTCGCCGTTGATGTAGAGGGAATTGGAGACCTTCTCCGACTTGTATGTCTTCTCCTCGCCGGAGTAGCGGTTGGAGATCTCCCGTGTGGAATACCCATTGCGAGACCCCTCTGTCTGCCGGCTGCTGCTCTGCGTCCGCGTCCCCACGCTCTTCATGGCGAACTCCTGGTCATTGGCGACGCCGCTGCCTACGCTGCCCATGGTGCTCTGGGAGATGGGTTGGGATGGCCGGGGGGAAAAACTGTGGAAATTCTCTGGGATGGGGTACGTTGGGTCACTGAGAACGGGCAGCGTCTCTAGAGTAGCCATGGCAGTGTAGAGGTGAGGTGGAGGCACAGGTCAGTGGCACTAGGAGAAGGGGGGAAAGGAAAGGGCTGTTAATAAGATGCCTTTTATCTACCATACCCTTGGCAGGTCAACATTGTGCAGAGATGAGCAAATATCTGGGATGCAAGGACAGAAGCTGCCATGTCTCAGTGTATCATTAAGGGCTCTTCATTAGGGACTCTAGTGGCAGGGGAAAGGGGAGTAGGGTTATAAATTA
>NW_009943081.1:5805-33732 GCF_000696875.1 Nestor notabilis | reverse complement strand
GGTTAGATATAAGGAAGAAGTTCTTCACAGTGAGGGTGGTGAAGCACTGGAATGGGTTGCCTAGGGAAGTTGTGAATGCTCCATCCCTGGCGGTGTTCAAGGCCAGATTGGACAGAGCCTTGGGCGACATAGTTTAGCATGTGGTGTCCCTGCTCATGGCAGGGGGGTTGGAACTAGATGATCTTAAAGTCCTTTCCAACCCTAACTATTCTATGATTCTGTGATTGTACGATCTAGTTCCAACCCCCTGCCTTGGAAGATGGAGATCTTAGAGAGTGACAGCATTCTCAACAATGCCTGTTCCCTCTACTAAGGTGCTAGTTCAATCCTCTATAATGCAATCAATCAGCCCCACAAAGGTATAAAATCTTACTTAATGAAATAAAAAGACCCACAACGATATTTCTGTTGCCTCATTGAATAGAGGAGAACTTGAACCCTTACCAGCTAAGGCTCTCATTACCTGAGGGAAGGAAGAAGATGCATTGCAAAGTTTGGGTGCTTGCAGTGAGGTCTCTGTACGTGGGGAAAGACTCACAGCTAATTTCAGTCAATGGGACATGAGTGTCCAGTCCCCTTGGGGGGGCTTTATGTGTCCTCCCAGTGCTGCTCTAGAATGGCTCTGGTATCCTTGGAGTTCTGCCTCGTATCTGCCTGTCTGTGTAGATGTCTCTGACACCACCACAGCTGAACCAAGCCTGGAGGAGCAGGGTCAGTGGCACATGGACAGCTTTGGGCTCTTAGCTTGCCATTGTCCTCCCAGCCTTACCAAGCTCGTTGGCTTGGTCCCCACGGACCAGAAAGGATGCTTTTTTATGGTCCTCAGTTCCAGATTTCCCAGGATAAACCACCCTGGCAGTGTGGGGCCTAAAGCAAGATATATGGCTAGTGGGAGGTACAGATTTCCCCCGGATAAAAGACGGATAACAAAAGTGATGCCCTTTGGAGAGATGTTCAGTGACGGGAGGGCTCAGACAGAGCCATCAGATAGGGGAGCCGGAGAAAAATCCCCATTTCTGTGGGGTTTTCCCTCTTCTTGGGGTAGGGATATTAAATCAGCCCTCCCCAAGTAAAGCAGGAGAGCTGGGTTATTTCCCTGGAGGGCTAGCCCAGGTCTAGAGCTCAGCTCTGATGCGGTGTCTCATGGGGTCTTGCTATTTGCACTAATAATGGAATGGAAAAAGAATTATAAAGGTTAAAGCAGAGGCTGTGCTGCTTGACTTGGCTTTTATTGAACTGCATTTCTGGAGGCCTGTAGCCTCCTGCCTTTCCTCAGCATCCTGATCTTCCCAGAGAAAGCTGCCCTGGCTGAAATATGGCCCAAGTATCATAGGGCTGGTGGACAAACTAATGTGCTGGAGGGAAAGAACACAGAGCTGATACCTACAGTGAGCTGGGGCAGAGCAGGGTATGGAGGTGGTCACTGGGAAAAAGGAGGTGCTGTGGTGGAAGTCACCATCCCTGCAGAACTCCTGGTGAGGCACGAAGGAGCCTCCATGATCTGAAACACACTAAGTGTGTCCCATCATTGACAAGGGGACAGCTGTGAGGCAGAGGAGGATGTGCTTTGTGGTTTAACCTTCTCCATCCCCTTGCACATCACCCCACACGAGGAGGGTCCGCAGCGGACTCGCCCCACTGAACCACCAGCAGTATAAAGCAATGTTCACCCAACAGTGAACATTCTGTAGTCATTGCTAATGGCCTTCCTGCACCTTTGTCCTCCAACAAGAGACTTCTCCATGTCACTGGTTGTGGTCTGAAGACCAAACAGCAAACAAATACCACATGAGTGCATGACACCAGGGATTAATCTGCTGGGCACCTGCAGACTTGGCTGGGCCATGGAGTGATGAGGAGGGATGAGGACCACTCATCTGAAGCTGCATTCAACCCATGGTGCTTTTGGATGTTACTAGTAAAGGGAAGGCTAATTTAGGAATAAACTGCCTGTGAGTGACTTTGGGATCTTTACAGGCTGTGTCCTTTTTTAATGGGACATCAGCCACCACGGGAAGGGTGTTCCAGAAGGTCTTGGCTCCAGACAAGGGAAAGGCAGTGGCCTCATGGCCTCCATGTAGTGCTCCCCAGCCTCGCTCAGCTGGTGGAGGGGAAATCCCGGTTACCTTTTCCTTGCTGGATAAATCCCACAGTGACATTTGCACATTTACATTGACCTTTTGGGGGCAGGATGAGATCACCGGGAAGTTTGGTCCTTCCCCAAAGAACTCCCAAACCCAACAGAACAAGAAGCATTGTGAGCTTGGAAAGACAAATGTCCTTAGTAGGATGAGAGCCACAGGCTGTGCAGAGTCATGGCAATGTCCTCCAAGACATGAGACACCAGAAGGTGCCTACTCAGCCCCACGGCATCTCCATGGTGGTCTGCACCAAGGGCCTTTCTCTGCCTTTGTAGACCCCCTGGCTCTTAGACAGTGGTTCCCATATCAAGGAGACTTCTGCTTAAGGCCGTGTCCCAAGCCCTCCAGAATGCTGAGCCAGTGTTCCCATTCAGTGCCAGCAACCCAAAACCTGGGCAGGCTTCAGCTGCCTTCTTGGGCTGTGGGATCGAAGCTGCACCACAGGAGCAGACTCTAAAAATGGACCTTTTTCCATGGTTTTTTCTCTTTTTTTTCCTTATAACTGGGAATCATCCAAGAAAAAAATAGCTATTAGCTTATGTTTACTGTAAACGCAGGATCTGATAAACAGAGCATACAGGCAAGCATTCCAAACATGTTATTAAGGAGATTCCAGAAGTGCCAACAGATCCCTGACAGTGCAGCTTTGTTTGCCAAAAAGGGCCATTTCTTCAAGAACAGCTCTTTCTTCTGGCCAGCCCCAGTTCCCAATTGAATTTTACCTTGGCGGTTCCTCAGGTCAGCTGTGAAATCCAAGTTCTGAGCACAGAAGGAGGTAAGGAGGTAAGGTAAGTGTGATAAGAAATAATGCAGAGCTGGAGGGTTGGGTTTTTCTCCTTCAAGTTTGGAGGAATGCATGATTAAAACCTTCCCCAGGACATTTCTCCTCTCGTAACTGCCTCCCTCCCATGGGAACATGAGCTAAAATTGGGTTTATAGATGATTCCGAATGAAACAAGGATGTTGAGCCTGGCAGTTCATCGACACAGGCGGGCCGAGGGAAGAAAATGGCTTGTCTTTACCAGTGTTTCCCTCCCAAGTCCATCCCTTAGAAGGAAAGAGGAGTCACCTCCAGGCATGGCTGGGCTGGGAAGAGACCCCCAAGCCACAGCAGAGGGATGAAAGTGGCTTTCCCTGCCTTGTGGTGGGGTGGAGAGGCCCCAGGCAGGCAAAAACCAAAGCAGGAGTTTTAAGCAACCTGCCAGGCACTGCCCTGTCCAGATGTTTTCTCTTTCCAGAGGTTACATCCCATCTGCAGTGGTGAGGAGCCACTGGGACTTGCTCTTCAACCTCACCAGGCTCTCAAGAAGACACTGGGTCCATCCCACCTCCCAGGGAGGACTCTCTCTACCCAAATCACTCCCAAGTGACATCCATCTGTCCATCCATCACAGCAGCCACCACATCAAGAGTCAATACTCACCCCTTGCTGAGCTCTGCCCTCACTCCAGTGCCCCAGAGCCCTGTGGTTACGGCAGGAACCCAAGCGAAAGGACTTTGTGCAGACACAAAGGAGAAGGAAACCCTTCCAGAACAAACACTGAGCTAATTTCCCACTTCCCAGCATTGCTGTGGTAATAAAAGCTGAAAAGGGTTTATTTGTCTGGATTGATTCAAAGCACCCTCCTGGGTAAGCACCTTACCTAGGAAAGGTGACATGTCTTATCAGTACATCCAGCTTTCTCTCTGGCTGGAGACACCGAGGCTTCACACAACAGTGCAGCTCCCCACCACCTCTGTATTGCATGGCCTCCCCATCCCATCCCATCCCATCCCATCCCTTTCAACCCCAATGACCCTTTGGCCTCCTCCCAGCAGCCCTGCCTTGGGGACAATTTTATGCCTGATGCAAAGAATCCGGGCTGAAATCTCCTTTTCCCCAGCTGTGCTGGGTCCACTCTTCATGGCCACCTCTTCCCAAGGTTTCCTACCATGCTTGAAGCTCTGGGGGACCCAGAGGTGCTGCTGTAAATAGAACAATCTATAAACCAGCTCCTGAATCTTCACACTTGCTTTACCCAAATGAGTTAGCAAATGCCTCCCAGTTAGGCAGGAGAAAAATTGCTTTCAGATAAGCAGGTGAATGGTTAACTAAGCCCAGATTAGGAAGGCCTGGCTCTGTTTCTGCCTGAGTAGGTTAATTGTTAACACTCTCGTTACAAAGGCCTTTGGGAGACATACCTAGGCACCGTGCCATGCGGGAAGGAAATCAATCACTGCTCATGGGCAGAGTGAGCTCCAGCAGACAGCCCCGAAGCAAGGCAGTGCCTTGGCACACACAGCAGCCCAGGCATGTGCTCCCGGCAGGACGGGCAGCAAAGGCATCTGAAGGTCAAACATTCCACCTCCCCACCACCAACTGTGGTAACAGGAGCATCCGACCTTCAATAGTTGGGTTTGTGTCTGGTTTAACGGGCGAGCAATTAGTGACACAATGAAAATACGCTGCTGCTTTTGTGTCCTCCGTTTTCCTCTTCTTCTGGTGTTGTTTTGTGGGGTTTTGGGGGTAGGACCGACGTTGGGGCTCCCCAGTTTGTTGGCAGCAGAGCCAGAGAGCTGGAGGCACAAAGTCATCATGTCTCGGGGTGGTGGAGCTGGTTAGAAATGGAGGAAAAGGAGTGAAAACAGGTTTGCTGTGGTGGTTGTGGTAGGAAGAGGGGTGATGGTTTTCAACCCATTAAGGCTCCCCAGGCCAGTGGTGAAGTCACCACCCCTGGAAGTGTTCACACACCATGTAGATGAGGCCCTCAGTGCCAGGGGTTAGTGGTGGCCTTGGCAGTGCTGGGATAATGGTTGGACTCGATGAGCTTAAAGGTCTTTTCCACAGTTTATTCTATGATTCTAAACTAAAAGAGGGAGATTCGGGCTGGATGTGAGGAAAAAAGTGATTACAATGAGGGTGGTAAAACCCTGGCACAGGTTATCCAGAGAGGTGGTGGATGCACCATCCCTGGAGACATTCCAGGCCAGGTTGGATGTGGTTCTGGGCAACCTGCTCTAGTTGAAGATGTCCCTGCTCACTGCTTTGAAGGTCCCTTCCAGCCCAAACTATTGTATGAGAGGGAAGGGAAGGCCAGTAATGGGTTAGCAGTGAGAAGACTGTAGGGAGCAAAACCACCTGTGTCTGGTGAAGCATTAACAAGCCCTGGAGAAAAACAACTGCTGAAACCCAAGACCTGCTGTCACGCTCTGCCACTATATCCATGCGAGGTGTTTGAGTCTCAGCAAAGCTACCAGCACCTCAGAGGTTGTTGCTTGGGTTGGTGTGGATGTGCTGTGTTCCCACAAGGCAGCTCTAGCAGTGATGGTGAGGGTTGGAACTAGATGATCTTAAGCTCCTTTCCAACCCAAACCATTCTATGAGTCTATGGGAGCCCAGCTCCCTGCCCAGGCTGGGGTGGATGGATGTAGCACAGGGGATGACTGCTGCAGTGCAGGAGGCCACATGGACCTGCCTCACTTCTAGTGCTCCCCCCTTGCCCTGCAGATGCCCTGCTTGCCTCAGTTGTACCACCATGCACCTCCAAGATGGTATTTGTCTTCCTACTGATTACTTTCAGATGAAACTTGCAGTCACATCCCTATAAACAAACAGCCCTCAGCCTCTCCTCACACATCACATGCTCCAAAAAGACCCTTCAGCTACTGCTCTACCTCCTGTGTGTCAAGAGCCATCATGTGTCACCTCCTTACAGCCGTGCTGGACCCAAACCTGGCTGAGAGCACCTCCACCACAGTCAAGTCAAGAGGCAGGGACAATATTGCTCCCCTCCCACCCGGCTCCACACCTCCTTACAGCCGTGCTGGACCCAAACCTTGCTGAGAGCACCTCCACCAGAGTCAAGTCAAGAGGCAGGGACAATATTGGTCCCCTCCCACCCGGCTCCGGTGTGTCGACACCTCCTTCTACACCCTTCTCAAGCTGCCTTGGTCTGAAGAGAGGAACAGAATGAACCTTTCCTGTCTCTTACAGGCATTTTTTCTGGCACTCAAGTACTTCTTGTGGCTCTTCTGCACCTCCTCCAACTCCTTTCCCCCCACTCTGACATCCTGGCTTGGCGGATGCCAGGCTTTCCTCCACCTGAAATAAGGCACAAAAGCACTTGAACCTGTCTATGGAAATGTGCAAGTCTCAGGCTTTTCAACCACCAGCTTCTTCCACAACCAAAAGCCAAAGGATGTGTCCTGGGTTGCAGATGAGCACCTCCTGCTGCTTCCCTAGGACACAGACCTCTCTTTTCCCTGCCAAAGGAAATGGGAGCTTTGCAGTGGGGAGCTTTTTCCCCCATTCAGGGACAAGAAGCACTCAGGAAGGCAGGTTGGAGGGTCAAGGAGGTAGGACCAGGGGAGAGGAACAGAGTGTGGGCAGGAGCAAACCCCACCAGAAAGGGGTTTTGGAGCCCTCAGCAAGGACCAGGTCCTGGTGCAGCCTGGGTGCTTTGCAGGGACCTTTGTAGCTCTACCACCCCAAGGGTTGGGTGTTTAGCTAGAAGCAAGGCAGGCATGAACTCAGAAAGCAAAGCAACACCAAAACCATCCTAGATGCCTTCTCCTGGGATCAACCTCTGTGTGTCCTAAGGATATTTCCCATCGCATTCTGTTGCAAGCACTCAACTGCAGGAATCCATCCTGAAGCTCTGATCCCTCCTTGGGAGTCCTGCCAAGGAACATCCAATTCAGGAAGATGGGAACTATCGTGTCCCTCTACGACCCCCTGCTTCCCAACAACACCTCCTGTCCCAGCATCTGAGCGCGCTGAAGGGTCCTCACAGGGACCTGCAGCATCCTCTGGATAAATGGGCCCAGTTCAAAGCCACCAACCCTCCCATTATGTGGCTATTATCTGAGGAACGTCCTTCGCATTTCTCTCCTGGATGTGCGGCAGCAGCATGTGTGGGGGTCAGGATTTGTGTGTGGGGGTCAGGATTCGGGGCAGGCAGGTCCCGTTTTGGGGGCTGCGCTTTCTTGGGCTGCTGTGGGGAATAAAAGCAAGAGGCTCAGAAACATTTCCTTTGCCTTTCTGCTGCTAATGAGATAATTACAGCCTTTTGTGTTCTGGGAAACTACTTTCTCATTACGGGGGAGCATCAGCCATTTACATAATAAGCCTGAAACAAAAGAGACGGGATGAAAAGACCCAGGCGGCTCTTTGGAGAGCCCGTTGTGCTGCCGTGGATGGTGGCTTTCTCTGTCCCAAGGTCCCTCTGCCGTGGATGGTGGCTTTGTCCATCCCCAGAGTCCCTCTGCTGGGGTCTGCAATGGGTGGCAGTGCTTGGTCTGGGATGTCCCCAGTATGGGATGCTCCTCGCTCTCAGCTCTGAGGGTCCCCGTGGTCCCAGAACTAGCTCGATGCGCTCTCATAGTACATCCAGTGTTATCCCCATTGCTGGAGGATTTGAGAAAGGTGGGTGTGAGTCGAGGCCTTTGGAGGTCTCAGGGAGGTGGCAGGGGGATCTGTGTCACCTCTGTATGGATGTGATCTGCATAGTGGGGCTCACAGTGACACCTTGGGACGAGTCCACCACCCGAGGATGTGTTGGGTACCAAACTGGCCCATCCCCTGTCCCGTGTCCTGCATCCCAGTTTCCCCATGTCTCCACCTGTGGCTGAGGGACCTGCAGAGTACCAACCTGTCCCATCCCATGTCCCATGTCCCTGCTCTTTGTCTCACTTTCTGGCCAAGAATCATGCTGGGTATCAAACTGTCCTATCCCAGTTTCCTGTCCCCCCCAGCTGGCCATGGGACACTTTGGGTACCAACCTGTTCCATCCCACATCCCACGTCCCATTTTCATGTTCACTGAGCTGGCCAAGGGACATTTTGTGTACTAACCTGTCCCATCCTACTTCCGATGTCCCATTTCCCTGTCCTCCCAGCCAGCCAAGGGACACGCTAGGTACCAAACTGTGCCACCCCACATCCCATGTCCCATTTCCCTGTCCTCCCAGCTTGCAAAGGGACACGTTGGGTACCAAACTGTCCCTCCCCATGTCCCAGTTCCCTGCCCCCAGAGCTGACTAGGGACACTGAGTACCAAACTGTCCCATCCCACATCCCATGCCCTGTGCCCTCAGCTGGCCAAGGGACACTGTGTGCACCGAGCTGTCCCCGCCAGCAGCCAGCCTGTCACCTCCCTTCTCCATAAAGGCCCTATTGTTCTCCCCCAACAAAGCCTGAACAGTGCAGCCTGCTCCACCTTCCCGGCTGATCCGGCCCCTTCCTATCAGTTTTCCTTCTTGGTTGGTAGCTGTGTTTAAGGGACACACTCAACCACCCCTCTCCCAATCCTTGTCCCCCTTTAAGTGACAGGAGGGGGAATCATGGCAAAGAATGGCTGAAACCTCCACTATGGAGCACGTGGTACTGGCTCTGTGTCCTCCTGCTTGTCCTCCTTCCCGCTCTGCTCCCCAGGGATGCTCCTGGAATGGACACCCCTCTCTTGTGCTACACAGTCCCCATCTGCATTCACTGTGCTCTGCTGCAGCAGCCACGCTCCTCCCCAGGAGGGGTGATGATGCTGGGGGTGATGAAGAGCATCAGAAGCTCATGCTGGATCTGTGTTGTGAACCACACCATGGACCCAGAGCATCCCTCTGCAAACACAGAGCTTGGAGAGCCCAGTAGCCACCTGGAAGCCCCTTACTGACAGCAATAAATCAATAAATCATGGGCAATAAATCAGGAGCAGGCCCTGGCACAGGGTGCCCAGAGAAGCTGTGGCTGCCCCATCCTTGGCAGTGTTCAAGGCCAGGTTGGACACAGGGGCTTGGAGCAACCTGCTCTAGTGGAAGGTGTCCCTGCCCGTGGCAGGGGGTTGGGACTGGATGAGCTCTAAAGTCCCTTCCAGCCCAAACCTATTCTATGATTCAATGGTTCTGGGATGCTCCATGCCACAGGCTGGACCACTTGAAGTCATCCCAGCCCTGCGTGCCTCAGTTTCCCCTTGTGAAGGAGCTGCCTTTTCAATAAGGTGGCTGGAATTGAGCTGCTGCCTGTTAAGCCCATGTTGCTGCCTGATGTGGATTATTGCAACAGGGGTACAGGGACACTCCTGGCCCATTGCAGTGTGTGGACACGGTGCTGCTGCTCCCCGAGAGCCCCACAGTGAGGAGCTACATCCCTGATCTAGCATCTAGCATCTGCCTGAGCATCCTCATGTGGCCAGTATCCCAAATCTGAGGGACCCCAATGCGATCTCCTGCTACAGACCCACTCCTTGGCCCTGAATGCCTCATCGTGGGAGCAGGACTCCCCCTTGTCACCAGATCCCTGCCTTGGCCTGTGTATTGCAAGGGGAAGGTCTAATCCTTCCCTTTGGGGTTCCAAGCAGCCATCCTCATGATCCCTGCCTGCCTCTGCCGTTCCCAAACCTGTGTCCCAGCAGGAAGGACAAGAGGGTGCTCGCCACCAGCTCCCACCACGTTACTGACCCAGCTGTGATTTATCATTAACTCGCCCTGAGGAATTTCAAGGGCATGGAGCCAGCCTGGGAAGTGCTCGCTCCCTCCTGGACACTCGGAGCAAACCCCCACGGTGCCTTGTCCCCACAGTGGCTTGTCCCCACGGTGGCTTGTTCCCACAGTGGTGTTAGTGCCACTAACCAGAGCAATGCCCCAAACCTGCCGCGGTGCAAGGTCCTGGTGCTGATGGGTGGTTTATAGGAGGGGGAAATAGCTCTCCCCAGGCTGAGCAACCCACCTCTGTGCACCCCATCTCTGCTCTGATCCCCCAGTGCAAACACAGCCCAGAGGGTACATCCCACCCCAAAGAGGCACCTGCAGCAGGTCCCACACACTAATCCATTGAAAACCCTCCCTTCCCATGCCTGGCCCCTCTCTGGTCTCAAACAAAGACACGCAGCGAGACGGGGAACAAGAGGGAAGGAAAGAACCCTCCAAAAGGCAGCACCCGCCGGGATTTACCTGGAAAACCCAGGGATGCATCCGGGGCTCCCCATTCCCTGTGGATCTCGAGGTTCATCGTCTCCCTGCTTGGTACCCGGGGAAGGAAAACAAACTAATACCTGCAGAGAGCAACCTGCTGCTGGGCTGGGGCCAAGGGCCGGGCTCTGCTCCGTGTGATTGGCCACCGCTGGCCCGTGCCCATGGAATCTTAACTCTTTGTGCCCATCGGCACGGAAATGAGCCCACATCCTCAATCTGGGACTTTGGTGCCTTTGGCTCAGGTTTGCTTAAATGGGGTGTGATGGCTTGTTTTGGATCACACGGGAATTTGGGGGTTTGACTGCTTGGTTGTCTCCAAATGGGAGTTTTGGGGTCTGAAAGGTTAGTTTTTATACTAATGGGGGTCTTGCTTAAATAGGGATTTGGGGGTCTGATGGCTTCTTTTTGCTTAAATGGGGATTTGGGGATCTGACAGCTTGGTTTTGCTCAAATAAAGGATTTTAGAGTCTGATGTTTTCCTCCAATGGGGATTTTGGGGTCCAGCAGGGACCCCAAAGTAGCAATTTGGGGTCTGACTACTTACTGTTCTTTCTCAGATAGGGATTTTTGGGTCTGATGGATTGGTTTTCCACAAACATGGGTCTGACAGCTTGGTGGGGGAATTTGGGGGCTTCCTTCAAATAGGGGATTTTGGGGTCCAATAGCTTGTTTTTGCTCAAAGAGGGATTTTGGGGTCTGAGAGCATAGTTTTGCTCAAAAGAGGAATTTGGAGTCCAATGGCTTGTTTTTGCACAAACAAGGAATTTGGGATCTGATGGTTTTGCTTAAACGGGGATTTGGGGATCCAACACCTGGATTTTTTCCAAAATGGGAATTTTGGGGTCTGGCAGCTTGTTTTACTCAATTAGGGACTTTGGGCTCTTCCCAGCACAGGACCCCTCTCCTCAGCTTTCCCATCCTGAAGAGGATGCTTCCCAGCTGTGTGGCTGAGCCAATTCACCACAGAGAGAGGGGCAGAGAGCACAGTCACTTTGGAGCAGCCTCAGCCTTTCTTCCAGGGGTGGTTTGGGTTAACTGACATCCTAAATCTCAGCAAGGCACACGAGAGAGGCAGCCAGATACCCAGAAAGGCCACATTCTCTTTATGTGCCAGCATCTCAACCCCAAACTCCCTGATAAAGCTCTGCATATATGAAACAACAACAAAAAATAGGGATTTGATCCTGCTGTAGCCCATTAGTATGATTCTGCACAGACAGAATAGAAAGGGGAAGCAATTTTCTCACCTGGTTATTGCAGATGAGCATGAGCATGAGATGGTCCATCTGTCCATTGACCATCCCCTAACTTTGGTGCTTTCTGGCTGCTTTCAGCCCTTTTGGACAAATGGGATGATGCCCATCACATCAAGCTGGACCAAGATCCTGCCCTCCCTTCTTTGCCATCACTTTGCCATCCAAACCCCCCCACTCTTTCAGAGCAGAGCCCACATAATAGCGGATGGTCCTGAGCTCCTTCTCCTGCCTGCCAGCACTGTGGCAGGAGAGCAATCAGGCTTCCCATCGGGGGCCAGCCAGCCTCAGCACTTAGACTGGATTATTTGCAGCCTTGAAGGGAGCACAATGAGGGAAATAAAGCTACACAAAACTGCTGCTAATTTAGACTTATTTGCTCAAGTGAATTTCCTATTGGCAGGATGTCTGCGTGTCAAAGGAGTCCCTGGTCGCAGCCTCTCAAACAGCAGCATCATAGGGTGGACTAATAGCAGCCAGAGTGGTAAAACAGCAATAATGCTAACAGTAATCAAATATGGGTTACACATGCACTTAACCTGCACAAAACGGGCTGCTGGGGTGCATGGGAAGGTGTAAATTCTACCAAATGGATTCCTGTGGAGACTCAAGCTCTTAATTTTGCCATTTGACTTCAGAAGCAAAGAACTTCCAAGAAACAGGCTGGCTTATACATTGCTGGAAGAGATTCCCAGCAGCAGGATGCATGTCATGGGATCACAGCGGGGTTTGTGTTGGAAGGGAGCTTAAAGCTCATCCAGCTCCAACCCCTGCCACGGGCAGGGACACCTTCCACTAGAGCAGGTTGCTCCAAGCCCCTGTGTCCAACCTGGCCTTGAACACTGCCAGGGATGGGGCAGCCACAGCTTCTCTGGGCACCCTGTGCCAGCGCCTCAGCCCCCTCACAGGGAAGAGCTTCTGCCCAAGAGCTCATCTCAGTCTCCCCTCTGCCAGGTTAAAGCCATTCCCCTTGGCCTGTCCCTCCATCCCTTGTCCAAAGCCCCTCTCCAGGTTTCCTGGAGCCCCTTTAGCCACTGGAAGCTTCTCCCCAGAGCCTTCTCTTCACCTTGTCATCCACCTTGGAAAGAGCCACATATAAAACAAGCCCTTTCCATGCCAGGGACTGCACATGCAATAACCAGAGCTGACCCAGGAGCTTCCTCAGGACATGGACATTCCCATCAGTGGGATTTGGTGGAGCTTCCCAAGCCAAGGAGCCCTCGGCTGCTCGGTGTGGAGCCGCAGCACACCCAGGCTCAGCGGATCTTACAGGAGACAGGCAGTTTCCTGACATTACAGCAGGTTAAGGCTGTGCTTGTTCTCCCTTTGGGAGCTGTGTTATGTCTTAGCGCTTCCCACAGATGAATAAATCAGGATGGAAGAGGCTTTGGAGAATGCTGGGAACTCCGGGATAACCTGTGCTCCAGGCGAGTCGTAAACTATTGAACCTGGAGCTCCCGTTTCTCACCCAGGTCTCTGAATGCTGAGACAGAAATCTCTCTACCTCCACCAAAGCCCCTCCACCACCTCTGAGAGCCAACAGAGCCCCCTTGTTTGCAGCCAGCACCCATTGTGCAGAACAGAATAAAGGGAGAAAGAAGAAAGGAGGAAGGGAAAGAAGCAGATCCTCTTTCTCTGCTCAGTGGATGCCTTTGACTGGCTGCTGTCAAACGGGACCCTGGGGACTCCTGCTGAGTTTTACTCTTCTGTAGGAAAAATCTCCTGTTTGGGAATGATTTCAGTGGAAATCTTTTGGAGCTTGGGATTTTTTGGAGGTGGTTTTTCCTTTTTTGGTTAAATTGTTGTTTAAGTTTTTTATGACATCTCTTTGTCTTTAATAAAACAAAAATCAGTTTTCAGAAATGAAGATAGTGGATTTCGTTCCTCTTTTTTCCCCAAAGTCTTCCTTTTGGGGAAATGAAAACTCTACCAAACCCCAAACACTGTGTTCCCCAGATCCTTTTGTGTTCCTTTGCCTTTTCCTTGCAATAGTAGCACGTTCTGAGCAGCTCCCCTCACAGGGTGGTTTCACCTCTCTTCAAGCCATTTCTTTTCAAGATCCCAAAGGTTTTTGAGGTCCATGGATGCAGCTGTAGAAGTGGTGAACTGATCAAAGAAGGAGCAAGATGTGAGCTGCAGTGAGGTCTGAAGGAGCATCGCTGGTCCATGACTTACTTTCCCTGGGGAACAGTGGGCAGAAAGCTTTGATGTGCTCGGGTATGTGGTGAGGTGGGGAAAGAGATGGAAATGGGAGCAGAGACTCTGTGTCTCTGCATTGGGATTTCTCCATAGAATCAATCCCAGCCTGGGATTTCCTTTATTTACAAGGAAAATAGTTTTCAAAGCCTTAAGGAGCAGAAAGAACCCCTAAATGAGGATGCCCTGGCTAATGTACTTACTTCCAGGTTATAACCAAGGTGAAGGCGTCTCCATTCCAGGATGACTTCGTGCCTTGGCAATGCCAGGGCCCTGGTCTAGTGATGATGATAGTCCTGCTGGGCCAGAGACCTCCAGGGCTTTACAATGAGCATCACAAGAACTTAAACCCATCTTCAGAACTCAGCTGTGACCTGACTGTACTTGTAAGCGCTTGACATGCAGCAGGTTGTGCGCTGAAACCAGATCTCCTGCAGCATCTCCATATGTGGTTTGTTTGAAGCTCTTCCCCAGTATCTGTTATTAAAGCAGAGATTTCCATCCCTATCTTTGGAGGGAGGACCTGAACCTGATCTCTATGACAGTCAATGGGTGTCAGACATCCAAGGGCTTCCATATGTTTCTGTGGAAATGCTGCTTTGTTTGATTTTTAGATGTCTTGCAAGGATCATAGGGACCACAGCCAAACGGGTGCTTTAAGGGAGGATGTACTGCTAGGGAAGTAGGACTCTGCCATGCCAGAAAATCCAACCTTTTCCCAGTAGGAAAGCTGATAAAAGCACCACCAGTCTACCCAACCTGAGCAAGCTCTGGCTGAGCTCCCGGGAAAGATGTCATCGAATTCCCAGTGCTTATTTATGCAAGAAGAAACTGCTGACTGCTTACATGATGCAAAAGCTTCTCTGTACCTGGAGGTCCACCTGCACCACTACATACCCAGTGAGATCCCACCATTGCACTGGTCTGGAAGCTAAATGCTGACATGTTCCTGTTCATTAAGCGGAATAATTTGAGCTCATGTGAGGCCCTTTCATACCCCCCCAAAGCTGAGGATAGGAAAGGACCTTCTCCAAGCTGCCACAGAGCACTGGTGGGGGGGCCCAAGGCTGTGCTGGCACCGCAAAGCTGGGTTGATGCCAGGTACTGCAATAGGGGGGCCCTTTCTGTCTCCAACCCATGACAGCATCTGCCCACTCAGCTTGAGGCAACACAAACAAGCCAAAAGACTCTGGTTTATGTCATCCAGAGAGATGGTTTCCTATTCTGGCAAAACCATCCCGCTGGTATAAGCTGTCTCCTCCCGTATCGACACAGGGCAGACAAAGCCTCTGCAGTGCTGGCAGCACACAACCTGGTGCATTGCCCGGGTCTTCCTGTGAATCAGGGAGCTCCCTGCATCGGCAGCTGAAAGGCCAGTGTGTGTGCTGGGATGCTCAGCACCAGCGTGGTGCCTTGGCCATGCTATGTAAGATGAGGGTTAAGATGTGATGCTCTGTAAAAGCTGGTCCTAAACATATGGGACTCCTGTTCTGTGTCATAGAGTCAAAACTGAAGAAACACACATTAACTGACAACCTTCCTTCTGGTGGCTAATGGGAAGAATGAGTGGAGTTGGGTCTTGTTCACCAGCCCTTCACACCACACAGCCTCCAAGGGAAGGGGGGAGCCTGTTTCTCTTACAGGAGCTCAAACTTCATTAATGTTGGCCAAGCCCTTCCTCTAGAGCTTATAAACTGAAAAGGAAAGGGTGTGGGTAAACAGTGTTGTCTCTTTCGGCTACTGGAGAAGGACTCTTCACCAGGGATTGTAGTGATAGGACAAGGGGTGATGGGTTCAAACTGAAACAGGGGAAGTTCAGGTTGGAGATAAGGAAGAAGCTCTTCCCTGTGAGGGTGCTGAGGTGCTGGCACAGGGTGCCCAGAGAAGCTGTGGCTGCCCCATCCCTGGCAGTGTTCAAGGCCAGGTTGGACACAGGGGCTTGGAGCAACCTGCTCTAGTGGAAGGTGTCCCTGTCCGTGGCAGGGGGTTGGAACTGGATGATCTCAAGGTCCTTTCCAGCCCAAACCATTCCATGATTCTATGATTTTATGATTTTCTCTGCTCTCCCTTCATGCCTTGGTTGAACAACCCCAGGAGAGGCAGCAATGGTGCCAGTGCTGATGGGATCTGCAATAGGAAGTGGCCAATACCCCTTCAGAAAGCCAGGTGTTAGCAGGCTTCCCAAGTGATGTCTAGACTGAAGAAGCTTGCTTAAACATCCTCGGGTGGTTTTCCAGAATGAAGTTCCAAAGCAGTAGGTCAGGTCTGGTAAAAAATACATAGGAGCAGAATATATTGCAGCCAGGAGGGCTGGAATTCCACTGGAATCACCAGGTCTGCGTGTATCCTGTTAGGAAGTGCCATTTCTGTCCCTATTGGGAATGAAGGATATGGCACAGCCCCCTTGGCTCAGGGTGGAAGGGTTTTTCCAACATTCCAGCCCAGGAGCATGGGCTAGGTCCTCAGCTTAACCTCAGGTTTAAGTTGTGTCCATCTCTACCCCGGCCTGTCTCTTTTCTGGGCAAGACCAGGAGGCTGAATGGCTTCAGCAAAAGCAGAAGCAAGAGTCTCCTCCAGCCCTGGGAAGGAGCTTTGGGAATGGGGGTTGGAAGAGCAAGCAGGAAGCCTGGAGCACCCCTGTGATGGATGCCAAGCCTTTGTGTGTGGACCCCCAGAACTACCTTCCCTTTCCAGTCCACCAGGATGCTGAAATGAGGGCGTGTGGGGCTGAAATTCCATCTAAATCCATGCCCAGCTGATGGCCTTGGGCTCCGGTGGGAGCTCACAGTTTCCAGTTAATAAGTGACCTGAGCACAGCAAACACCCCTCACACCCCCCCCAGCTATTGCTTTCCCCGTGGCTTCCTTATCCTCAAAGAATGTGGGAATTCCCTGCCCTGAAGACAAATTCTTCTGCAGTCACTGGCACTGGACCATGACTGGAAACGAGTTTCACCAGTGGATGAACCAGTGGCTTTGTCTCCGCTCCCTGCTCCAGCTATGAGCAATTTCACTTCCTTTTCTTCCTTTTCTCTAGACCATGCGTGGCCAGTTCCCCTGTCTCAGCTCTCTATACTCTGCCTGGGGTCTCCTTTCCAGCCACTGAAGGATTCAAGCTTGCTTCATCTCTAGGCTCATCCTCAAGCCATGCACTGGCTCAAATGCTGAGAAAACGAGAAGGAAAGGTCTTCATGAGCCACCTTTGCCACCTCAACTGGTGGCAGGATGGCCCAGAGCTAGGAATCACCCCTCCCTGTCATGTATTAGTCCTAAGACAGAGCAAGGAAGGACCCAGGTTTGGCCAGGCAAGAGGAATGGAAGAGGGTAGGAGCAGGCATATGTGCTGCTCATGTTTCCAGGATGTTTATTAACCTTTTGTCCTGAATATTTGCAGTCAAGGCAGGGTTTACTGATCATGTGTGAGGCGCTGGCACAGGGTGCCCAGAGAAGCTGTGGCTGCCCCATCCCTGGCAGTGTTCAAGGCCAGGTTGGACACAGGGGCTTGGAGCAACCTGCTCTAGTGGAAGGTGTCCCTGCCCGGGGCAGGGGTTGGAGCTGGAGGAGCTTTAAGGTCCTTTCCAACCCAAACCATTCCGTGATTCTAGGATATGATTCTGTGACTGTCCCCTCTGACCAGCACTGGTGGTGGAGGAAACCTGTGTCCTGGAGGCTCCTGTGTCTCTGACCTCTGATGCCCATCCAGTGGTACAGAGAGAAACTGAATCAGCAAAACTGAACACCTCGGAAAGGATCCTCAGACAAAAATAGCTGGTTTGGAAGCATTTTTGGCTGGAGACGTGTGATCACGCTGCGATTTCACCCTGGCAGAAGCGACTGTGAGTCACCTGGGAGATCTCTGTATCCCTTAGAGCAACCTTTGCAGCAAGTGAAGTGTCTGTGTCCCACCAAGCCTCGGTCCCTGCAGTGACAAACCAGCTTCCTTCTGCGGTTCACTGGCAGCCTCGGCGAGCCCCAGCCCCTTGTTGAGGAGGGGACAATGGGGCTTTCCATGCAGGTGCTCCTCCACAGCGTGCTGGATGGAGCAGATGGCTGCCCAGCATCTGCTGACGACTAAAGCCATAATAGATGCCAAGGATGGGGGGAGACCTGGCTCCAACGTGACCCCCTTCCAGCCCACCAAGTGGAAAGGTGAACAGGGGCTGTTTCCCAACACAGCAGATGCAAAACCACTAACTCCTTCCTCTCCTTCATTGATGATGGAAACCCAGGAATGGGCTTTCTACACAACTACCCTTCTGCTTACTGCCCAGTTGGCCTATGGACCTCACCCATCACCTTCTGAACCAGCCAGAGAGAGTTTAGGGTGAAAACCAAAAAGGAATGGAGGGGAAAATAGGGCCAGAAAGGGAAACTTTCCATAGCTGCACGAAGAGGCTGATTACATAAAGGCATCTTGCGTCATCTGTGGCTGGCATCTCCGGAGCAGTGATTACATCTGCACCACACATCTAAAGAAAACATTATCCCGTTACCTTCCAACTCCTACAATTAGCTCGTGCAAGCTACGTGTGCCAGGGCCTTTATCATTCTGTATACATTGGCCATGGAGCTAGACACAGGGATACGGGTTTCTTTTCATTTTCCTGCTAGGAAAATATTTGGAGTCTAGTGCGGCAGCTGACCCAAGTCCCCTTGGAAAAGGTGGCTTTGAGGTTTTGAAGTGGTGTGTAAAGAGGGGAATATTGTTATGGTCTCCTTCAGGGCCTCCCGTGCTGGTGGGGAGCCAGTGGGGCGAATGGCAAAGTCACAGCTTGGCTTTTCCTCCTCCTTCAAATGCCCTTTGATTTCTATGCTCTGAAGGTGGGGAAACCATTTCTCACTTGCTGAAGAAGTGACCTGCTTTGCAGGGAGGTGCTGCTCTCGTGGGTTTCTGCTCTGGCATATTAAACAAATTGTTTTGCTCGCCCAGCTCTGGACTTCAGAACCAGCTTTGGGCTTTGAATGCTTCTCCCATCCCTCCAGGTCCAACACAAAAGGGAAATAAGGCTTTGAAGTGGATGCGGAGGTTGTAGATGATACGGTTTGATGGAGGGCTTTTCATGTGCTCTGCCTCGCTTGTGGAGCTGGAGCTGGCCATGGGAGAAGGCTCTGCTCTCTGAGGGCAGCATGAAGGACACGGCAGCGAGCCTTGGGGCAGGGATGGAGGATGAATGAGGCATAGTTTGGTTTCCTCCTCGTTTTCTATTTGCTTATAAACAGCCTGAGAGCACTGGAAAGTGCCAGATCTGCTGCAAATGCAAAGGTGAGGAGATACATCCAGATCTCCCCCAGAGAAGCTCCTACAGCAACATGGTGTGTGTCTCTAACCCAACACCATCTTTCAGAGCTCTGATGGACCACCATTGCTCGGCCAAGCACAGGCATTTCCTTACCTCCCCCTTGCTCCATGCTCTTCACCACTAATACCATGTTTACAGACACATTTTGCCCGGGACCATCTCCTCTGGAAGGCTTCCTAACCTCAAAAAGCAGTGCCTTGGACACCCCATCAATCCAGTGCATTGCGGGGAAGTGGGGCTGTGCATGGGAGTGAGGACCAGCATCCCAAGGACCTGGTGAGGAGATGTTTCTGGTTGTGTTGTGGATGTGAGGGTGCGTGTGCGCAGCTTGAACTACCCATCTGAAGATGGAAAATGTCCATGTAGAAAGGGGTGACAAATCCTCCCTGTTTCTCTAGTTTGTGTTTTTCCACCTTGAAGATACAGAGAAGTGGAGGATGGAGGAAGAGGAGGACTACAAAGCTCAACAGAGCTGTAATTAGGGCCAGACCTAATGAAACCCTGCAAGCTGCCCTGTGATGGCTACATAAACAACCAGCAGATGTGAGGGGAGGCCTGCCCAGAAGGAAAACCACTTTGCTCCTGTTCACAGTCACTCTCAGGGGCTGCAGAACCTCTGGTGTCTGTGATCAGAACAGTCTTTCCAGGAAAGGAAACCCATAGGGTCAGACAGCACACACACAACAATCCAGGGTGTCTCTATCTCTGCTGACGTGTCTCCAGCCCAAACCTTCTTGCAATGTCCTACAGCCTTCTGGCTTTTCCTGCAGCACCCCATGAATGACACAGAGCCTTTCTCCACTCCCCCTGTCAGCCAGAAGATGACCATCGCCTCTCAGATCTAATGGACAACGATCTTGTCCTTACTGGAAGATTATTCTCCCTCCTGTTATGGGCTTGAACACTGGATTTTGATTTGCAGCGTGCCTCCCCTCCCTCATCTCTAGCCAATGAGCCAGTGCTCGACCCAATGCTCAACTCAATGAGCATCTCCTCCAGAGCTGCAAATCTTCTCCATGTAGATGCTTGGGTCAAGCTTATCTGCTCTCCCCAGCCTATCCACCTCTCTCAGAGCAGTGAGGTGTGTAACTGTCCATGTCTCATGCACAGCTCACCCTTTCTCCTGGTCCCCAAGCTTCAATCACGTCTTAGGAGAGACCTTTAACCTCTGTCTAGCTGCTGCTTCCACCACATGTGAAGCCAAGCGTGCTCTGGGCACTGACACACTCCAGCATCATGGGCAGTGTGTTCAGGGACCCAAACAGAGCTTAAAGCAATAGGAGTTTCAGCCTGTTTTGCCCTGGGGTTGAACCACCACCCGGTCTCACCACTCCTCTATTCTTTCTCAGCCCTACCTTGAGCTCAGGGCATCAGGATGCCTCAGACGAGTGTGTGTGAAATGGGAAGCAGTTGTGAAACAAGCTCCAGAGGAGCCTGGCGCGTGTTACCAGCTTGCACTTCCTATGTCTGGGGCAGAATTCATCCCACCACAGCATCCTTATTAATTTGTCTGGGCTGTGAGCAATCCCACATTGTTCATCTCACCTGCGCTGCTGACAGGGGCTGCCGCGGGATCTGCCTCTACAAATACCACCAGTGTTGTCAGTGTCTCTCCTCTGTAGGCTTTGAAATGAAACCGTGCTGATGAGTTACTCAGACATCCCCAGGAGGCTTTACTAGAGTGCTGGTGGTTTTGGGGCAGAGCTTCAGACAGCTTTCAGATGGGAGCAGGACCACAGTGATGGCCAAATGACACACAGATGCGTATCTCTGTCTCCTTTCAGTGTGGAAAGAAGGAGCACTTAGACAAAATCCATCAGGAGGCAGGTAAAGGAAGGAATTAGGAAGGAAAAGAAGACACCCCTTCCTCATGCAGTAGTAGCTGCCTGAGGAACTCCCTGCCATGGGATGCAGTTGATGCTCAGTGGGTACCTGGGTTCAAGGGGAAGCTTGACAAGTTTGTGGACCAGAAATCAAACATGAGCCAGTGCAAAATGCACAGAAGTCAAATGTGGATCATAACCCAAACCACAGAGTGGTTTGGGTTGGACTTTAAAGTTGATCCAGTTCCAACCCCCTGCCCCGGGCAGGGACACCTTCCACTAGAGCAGGTTGCTCCAAGCCCCTGTGTCCAACCTGGCCTTGAACACTGCCAGGGATGGGGCAGCCACAGCTTCTCTGGGCACCCTGTGCCAGCGCCTCAGCACCCTCACAGGGAAGAGCTTCTGCCCAAGAGCTCATCTCGATCTCCCCAAAATCATGAGTGTATTGCGGGAACATAAAGCAGCCTTTATGTTCCTGTTGTTTCTTGCTTCTAGTCTGGCGCTGTCTCTGAAGCATCACTATTGCTAATGCCAGTGCTGCACTGATGATGGCTGTTGAGCTGTGCCTTTGACTTCACTCCTGGCCTGAGGTGGCTGTGCCACCAGCAAGGCATTGCTGTGGGAGGAGGGAGAGAGGTTAACCCCCCCCCAAATGTCAGTGGTCTTAAAAATAGCCGGACTTTTCCCGCTCACATTGACTCACCCGTCACAGACCACACATTCCTGAGACACGTCACAGGGCTGTGGGGAAATGGCCCCTCTCTGCCCAAACAGACCATGTGTTTGTGTCCAGAGTGACCCTTGGGCATCCTTGGAGGGACAGCGCTGTCCTCACAAGCATGCAGGGTGGTGGCACTAAGGGGACTGGGGGAGATGTGTCAGCATGAGAGGAGGGTGAGCTGAGCACCGAGAAGAGAGCACGCTCTCCTCTTCTCTGGGGACTTGCTGGGGTCCTTTTTGGGGTTCAGCCCTACCAGTGGGGTTTTCTATACCTGCAGGCACCCTTCTCCACTGCAATAAGGTACCCAGTAGAAAGTAGGACCTTGTAGACTCATAGAATGGTTAGGGATGGAAAGGACCTTAAGATCATCTAGTTCCAACTTTCTGTGTGTCTGTCCTCACCAAACTGTCTCTGGTTTGAAATCCACTCCCTCCTCCAGCTCTCAGTCCTCCCCATCTCTTCCAAAGGGCCAGAGCTTGAACTCCACATGGGAATGGCTCTAAGACCCCTTCTCAAAAAGCCTCTCTTGGTGTTTCCAGCTAAAGAGCAGAAATGCAGGGAAGACACCACCCCCATTATTTTTGGAGATGCAGGGACTAGAAGTTTGTCCATCTGGGGTCACAGCCAGGGGCAACACGGCCTCCAAAAGCCACCAGGCCACCCCAGGAGCCCACAAAGACATGGGGTCCTGTTCCAAGAGAGGTAGTGACCACAGGAGATGGGTCCATGTTGTGTTGAATGGTACTGAAGCCAGATGCAAACAGCTTGGCTGGTGCCAGCCAGCTCCCTTATCCACGCAGGATCCCATCCAGTCCTTCCCACCAAGACATGTCCCTTCTCCACCACCCAGATCCTCAAGGTCTTAACCCAACCTGCCCAAAGCTCTGTGGTTTCATCACTGGGGCCCTCTCCCACTATAAGAAAGGTGCAGAAGGGTGTGCTCCTGTCTCCTGCCCTGTTAGGTCCTGCTGGTGCAAACACCCAACCCACAGCTGGGGTTGAAGGGAGGGTTGTCATTGATATTTAGGGAACCACTTCCTTCCCCTCCCCTCCTCCAGAATAGCTTTTTGTCTTTGGGTTTATTTTCTTTCCTTGCATGAAAAAGGTTTGACCCTGATGTGTTTTGAATGGATTCAGCAGCATTGAATGCCTCTTGGGATGTGGTTTTTTTTGGGTAAGAGGAGGAGGAGGGAATTTCATTGTGTCCAAACAATTTGAACACAAATGCAAACGCAAACCTCAGCTTCTCCTACAGCTGTTGCTCCCTGCCTGGGTCTGTTCCTCTCTGACGTGTCCCATGTCCTCACCCAGTTCCTCCTATAGATCAAACAAGGCAGCTGCCCCCACGCACACCACTCATCCCTCACAGAGCTTTCAGTGACAGCTCCACCAGCAGAACTCCTCCGCAGTGGTAAAAATGGGGTAAAAATGGCCAGCTGGTGCAGGGCCAGACCTGATGCAGCCTCTTTATGAGTTGCCAGAGGTCTTCACCCCTCTGTTGCAGCATCACAAGTCGTCCCAGCCCCTTGTGCTGCTGGGACTTCATGGATGGGTCTAAATGCTTCTTACTCCCCTCCTATGGAGCCAGGCTGAGAGAGCTGGGCTGGGGCAGCTGGAGAAGAGAAGGCTCCTGAAGGGGACACCTTAGAGCAGCTCCAGGGCCTAAAGGGGCTCCAGGAGACCTGGAGAGGGGCTTTGGACAAGGGATGGAGGGACAGGACAAGGGGAATGGCTTGAACCTGCCAGAGGGGAGACTGAGATGAGCTCTTGGGCAGAAGCTCTTCCCTGGGAGGGTGCTGAGGCGCTGGCACAGGGTGCCCAGAGAAGCTGTGGCTGCCCCATCCCTGGCAGTGCTCAAGGGCAGGTTGGACACAGGGGCTTGGAGCAACCTGCTCTAGTGGAAGGTGTCCCTGCCCGTGGCAGGGGTTGGAGCTGGAGGAGCTTTGAGGTCCCTTCAACACAAACCAGTCTGGGATTCCACAATTATATGAGTGTGCGTTTGGAGGCTCCACCACTAAGTAAATAGTACAAACCCAGGATCTCCCTTAGTATCCACCACAACCTGCCTTCTACCTCTGCCAAGTGCTCAGCGTGCATCGCAGATGGTTACAGAGGGTACCGGGACCCTCAGGTGATGCTGACCTGCAAACCTGGCTGCAGAGATGGGTTGCATCCACCGCGACCATGACACTTGGCCTTGGGATTCCTTATGGACCCCCTGTGACCCACAGAGATGGGAGAGCGAGAGCGCTCTGCAGCCGGGGTCGCTGGCAGTGACTGATGGTGGTACATGTGCTTGAGACCTGCCTGCAATGCATATTCATCCAGTGGATGCCCAGCTAATAATTTCACCCTCTTGAAAGAAAGACTAAAAGATCTGGCTAACAATCTGGCCTTTTGGCAGCATTAGCAGAGAGCCAAAGGGTCTTGGAGACCCCAGTTTCATTTGGGTTGTCTTTTCCCCACCACAGAAGAACCAACATTGGTTACCAGGACAAGAGCTTGTTGCTATTTTGACTCCAGAAGATTATGGCCTTTACTCTGCGATTCAGTTTGCAATGAATGAAGCCCCATCCCAAACACTGCCCATATCTGATCCCTTCTGGAGGTTCACAGACAACAGGGAGGAAGTGAGTTTTGATGTGATTTCTGCAGAGCGAAGAGCAGTGAAATAACTGAGCTGCAGCAGCACTCCCTGTCCCCAAGCTGGAGATCAGGAAATTGCTGGTAACAACAGAGAATAGGCAGAAATGCTCAATAATTTATCTTCTGGCTTTGGCAAAAGCAGGCTGGTGTCCTTCTATTGCACAGGGGCAACCTAGTGCTCTCTAGTCCATTAGTAACCAAGGAAGGCACTAAATGACATGGCCTATGGATGAACATTTTTAAACAGTGGGCTCAGATTAGTTTGCTCCCTAGAGTCCCATGGAAGCAGGATGAGGATGCTGCTCACCCTCTCTAGAAGTCCTGCGGTTTCTCTCCAATCACAGAGGACTGGGAAGATGGTAATTGCAGGGCAATATTGAAGAGAAGGGGAAAGAAGAAGAGCTGGAGTGATGCAGCTTAAGCTGGCAGAAAATGATGCAGGACTGGAGGGATGGAGCGTGGGAAGCTGTCAATATAAATAGATGCCTCATGTAAAATAAGATTTTGCAGATTGTTTCAGCTTCACTTGGGGCAGGACGTATTCCATGACCCAGGCAGCTTCACAGATGGGAATATGCCCGTGTGAGGTGCTGTGGTTTGGAGTGACGTGGTTATTCTGGTTGAAAAATGAGTCTGAGTTATCATTAAAGTGTGAGATGGGGAATGGTGAAGTGATGGATTTGACTGGGTGCAAAGGGCTGAGCTCCATGGAGGTCTCCCCAGCTTCAACCCTCCCTGTGCAGCTGATGCTCAGAGAAAACAGGATGGGGAAGAGGAGAAACTCACTGATCCTTCCCCGTATCTCCCCTGCCACAAGGCTTTTAGGGATACCTCACACCCAAGGTTGCCTTTGGACCCCTGAACAGTTTTATGCTGTCAAAGGGTGCTCATCCTCCATGACTCCTGGTCCCTCCTCACCCAACCCAAGAGCATTTTGTCCTCCGTGAGTATTTGGCCGTGATTTCTGCAAGGGAATTCTGCCCTCTGTGAAAACCTACTTCATTTGCCTCATCTTTAACCCACTATTTGAGTGATCTCCAGTTGAATTTCCAGGAAGAGCGAAGAGTCTCATCCACTCATCACGCTGTAAACAGGCACCTTAATCCACTTTAGGCTCTGTGGAAGTCTGAATATGCTTGAAGTTTTGGTGCTTCTCAATTTAATTTGGGAATTAAAAATCACTGTTCCCCTCTTGTGGCTCCTCTGCATCTCTACACGTCACGAGGGTGCCTGTAAGAGGCATCCCTGGGGCAGAAGCCATCTCACTGCTGCAATTCCCACCACTTACATGGGACACTCCGGCCACTGCCAGCCCCCAGGGAGGCAGAATTCCCCAAGGTAATTCATGCCAATTACTGCAATCAGCTAATTAGCAAACAAGATCGATTGGAATGAAGTTAAGGTGTCAACAGCTATTATGCAAGCTTGCCTGTGCTGGAGGAAAGCCATCCTGGGAGGATCTGAGCCAGCCGGTGGTCAAAAAGCCCTCAAGGGTGGGAAATGGGATGAGGAGAAGGGGATGCAGTGGGTAACAATGGAGCTATGGGGGGAAAACGTCACCGAGACAATTAAAGAGGAAAAGTGTCAGGAATGGGAAGTGAGCCAAGTAATTGCCTGCAAACATGAGGGGAATGACAGAGGGATGATGCTCGAGAGCTAGGTTGGGATGAGAGGGAGAAGTCAGCTCTTCACTGAGGAGGTATCATCTGGGCTACTCCATAGGGAACCTCCCCAGAGGAGGATGGGAAAGGGGGGTTTCTCCCCTTCAGGGCAATGTCAGGGTCAAACAGCCTGGGAATAGCTTTCCTTTCCCCTTCCTGGTCACAGGCAGAGGGCAGGAGGTAACACACGTCCACATCCATGACCCACACTAGAACCAGCTCTGCAATTAAACATGATTGCTGCTATTGGAAGTGAGTTGCCAGCCTGGGCTTGCTTGGGATGCAACGATATCCCAATGGGAGTTAGAGCCAGGCTTGCTCCATTTCTGCCTACAAGCATCTCCTTTGGGAAACAAGCCTGAAGCTGGATGGGGCTACCAGGGTGGGACGTGGGGCTCTGGGACCAGCTCCAGCCCAGAGCCAAAGACTGGCATAAAGCCTGCAGAGGCATCAACTAATCCTCCCCTAAGCCTGCTGTGATGGATTTAAAGGGTTTTTGTGTCACTCGCCCCCAGGATCAAGATCCTTAGAGGATAAGTGTCCGAAGGAAATGAAGGGATTCTTCTTATTCTTCTTATTTTATTTCCTGCTGTGGGGCTTGAAATGGAGACATGGCTCGTGCTGGGATGCTTGGGGGGAGTGGTGGGAGGAGGTGGGGGGGCTGGTGTTTTCTCCTGCCTGCTCTCCCTTGGAGGAAAGGGATGTGTGCTGTAATCTTGTGCTGGACTTTGGGATGGGGAGTTTTGCTCTGGAGCTGGCAGATGCCCTGGTTTTATCAGAGCAGCTGGTCCAGAGAAACATTATCCGACAGCCCAGATCTCTGCCTGTCTTTAAAACCCTGCAGGGTGCAAGATTGCTCTTCACCCCATGCCAAGGGTGGGGAACTGAAGCTAAAGGGTTTTTCCTGGTTCCTGTCCTGGCTGAAGCTGGGGCTATAACCAGGTATAACCACTGTCCTGCCCATCCTCAACTTCTCTGCTAAGGACGAGGGGAAAAGACATCAACAGGTTGATCACAGAGTCATGGCTTGGTTTGGGCTGAAGGGTCCTTAAAGCTTCTCCAGCTCCAACCCCTGCCCCGGGCAGGGACACCTTCCACTAGAGCAGGTTGCTCCAAGCCCCTGTGTCCAACCTGGCCTTGAACACTGCCAGGGATGGGGCAGCCACAGCTTCTCTGGGCACCCTGTGCCAGCGCCTCAGCACCCTCACAGGGAAAAGCTTCTGCTCAAGAGCTCATCTCAGTCTACTTTTGATGGGAAGTTCATTAAAGAAGGAATTTCAGGAATAACTTCCAAGTGGATGCACACACACAGCCGATGCTGAGGTGGCTGTGCTGGCTATGGGGAGAGCCACGGCAGGGGGAGGCTGCTTGGGTGACTTGTAGGACTTGTTTATAGACTAAATGGCTTTAATCCCCTTAAACCCTGCCCCTCCAACAGGAGGAAATGTATTTAACAAAGCAATGCCACCATTCCCCACCTCTGGAGCTGGAGGCTTTGCTCACGCCTTGGCTAAGGGACTTCTCCCCAGAGCCACCGGCTCCTGTGCTGCCAGGCTCTGCTCACCCAGCACCCTGCAGGAGAGGGAAATAACCTCTCCTTTCTTTTCCAGCCATCAGGAATGCAGCTCACCTGTGTTTGCTGTCCCGGCGGGCGCCTGGCCTGGCTCTGTTTGCACAGGGATTTATGTCTTTTAATGTCATTATTAACAACTACTCTGGCACCGAGGAATGTCAATGGGTTGGTTTGGCCGGTCCCGGTGCAGTCACACAGCCCTCCCGAGCTGCGCCTCGCGGGTGAGGTGAGTTTGTTTGTGCTCTGCAGGTGACACGGTCACTGCTTTAGCCATGAGACTGGGTTTGAAAACCTCGTATCTGGGCTGCATCTGATGCAAGTGAGCAGCAGGTCGAGGGGATCCTGCCCCTCTGCTCTGCTCTTTGACACCCCACTCACAGCACTGGGTGCAGTGCTGGTGTCCTCAGCATAAGAAGGACATGGAGCTGTTGGAGCAAGTCCAGAGGAGGCCACGAGGATGATCAGGGGCTGGAGCAGCTCCTGTATGGAGACAGGCTGAGAACATTGGGGCTGTTCAGCCTGGAGAAGAGAAGCTGCTGGAGACCTCAGAGCAGCTTCCAGTGTCTGAAGGGGGCTATAGGGATGCTGGGGAGGGACCTTCATCAGGGGCTGTAGAGACAGGACAAGGGGTGATGGGTTCAAACTGAAACAGGGGAAGGTCAGGGTAGCG